>NC_065451.1:150125575-150425575 GCF_917563875.1 Diabrotica virgifera virgifera | reverse complement strand
TATTGTGTACATACTCTGGGAAAAGAT
Organism: Diabrotica virgifera virgifera; assembly: GCF_917563875.1. NCBI lineage: Eukaryota > Metazoa > Arthropoda > Insecta > Coleoptera > Chrysomelidae > Diabrotica > Diabrotica virgifera. The sequence goes on along the minus strand of NC_065451.1, from coordinate 150,425,548 downwards.
TAGAGTGTTATTTGCATAATAGTAAGGAAACTAAATTTGCATAAAGTTTATTGTATATTCCTAAATAGTAGTTATTAGAAATGTTTATTAGTACTTAGCAATAAACATTTCGCCTACAAAGGTGCCTTTCAATATTGTGTGCAAACCCTTCTGAGAAAAGATTATGGTGATTGGCCCACATGTATACAGTACCGATAAAAACAAACTTTATAAAATGAATTAATCGCATAAGTCAGAAGAATTATTATTTTAATTTTACAAATTAATACTTTGTCATATCAATTTACTTTTTAGTTGGGAATAAGCCACAAAATTTACTTATTCCCAACAAAAACAGCAAATTGATATTTCAAATCAAATTATTATTAAGTATTAATTTTTAAAATTAAAATAGTAATTATTTGCGATCTCTATATTTGCGATTTATGCGTTTTATTCACTTTGTAAAGGTTTTTGTCAACATTGTAATATAATACAGACACCGCATCCCTCGGTAGACCGCAAGTTATAGCAGAAACGCGGCAGTAGACAGCATACTATAGTAGCATCAATTTTCTCATTAGATCATCATTCTCTTTGCCTTATCCCTATGCGGGGTCGGCTTCCCTAATTGCATTTCTCCACACAATTCTATCTTGGGTCATATCAATGGTTATCCCCTTTACCAATATGTCCTGCCTTATCGTCTCCCCCCAGGTCTTCTTTGGTCTTCCTTTCCTACTCCTTCCAGGAATCTGAACTTCAGCTATTCTTCGTATTGGGTGATTAACGTCTCGACGTTGAACATGATACCATCTTAACCTATGCTCTTTCTTTATGGCATCAATTGGTGCCACATCTAGACTTCCCCTAATATACTCATTTCTAATTTTATCCTTCTTTGTCACTCCACTCATCCATCTAAGCATTCTCATTTCCTCCACATGAATTCGTTGTTCCTCTTTCTTTTTCACTGCCCAACATTCAGTTCCGTGCATCATAGCCGGTCTTATGGCTGTTTTATAGAATTTTCCCTTCAGCTTCATTGGAATTTTTCTGTCACACAACACACCACTCGCTTCTTTCCACTTCATCCATCCAGCCCTAATTCTACTGCATGCATCTCCATCTATTTCTCCATTACTCTGTAATACCGATCCTAGGTACTTAAAACTATTGCTTTTCACAATCATTTCACCATCCAAAGATACCATTTTATTTGTAGTAACCCCATCTTTAAATGAACATTCTTTAAATGAACATAAATTTTCTCATTAGATAAGTTTATTAAAAAAAAGAGGCAAAACTGTTACGTATTTTATATTTCAATAAATCGACAAAAATTATCACATCCAATTATTTTTCAAATATCTGTATGAGAAGTGAATCGGGTATTCATATGACTTACAGTAATTTCCCACTATTTTTTATAGTCATTATATTTCACATAAGCACTACCTCAACATTAATTTCACCCGTTGAATGATTTCTACAGGACTTACTTAGCCAAAAGTCCTATCTTCACAACAGTTGATGCAGATAGGACGCTTTAACTAAGTAGTTAGCATATAGGACGTTTATTCTAAGCACAGCGGCTGTTAGTTGTAGAAAGGACAAACAAATTTACGCTTTTATACGATTTGAGGTGGCAGAAAGGACTTTCTGACTAAGCAATAAGATGCTAAATGTCTAATAGTAGTGGAATATAACCTATCAAGAAAAAACGAAAATTGTAGATCGGACGTTTTTACTAAGCATGGCAGTACGGGTCTAGTCAAAACTTGAAAAAAAATTTTATTTAATAATTTTAAACAGGGAATTTTATTCCTTTTACAGGAATTTTGTTAAAACAATATAATTTTGTATATCAATCAATAGGGAGAAAAATAAAGAATTTAAAAATATAACTAATTTTTTAAAATTCAATACAAAATTGTTTATTTTCTTTTACCTACTATGTAGCAGGTAATAGTTATTTATGTACCAAGTCAGTAAAGTGACTCTTTATCGAACGAGTCTGATATTATGAGCCGAGCGAGCGAGGCGAATAACAGACGATTTCGATAAAGAGTCTTGACTGACGTGGTGCATACAAAATTTTATCGCCAATCATAAAAAACATTAACACTTACTTAATTACATCCTAATGAAAAAAGAGTGTGTGTACTTTATACGCACGTAAGACGTTATACTTCTATTATGATTTCAACGAAATAAATATATTTTAAACAGTTTAATCGTAGTTTTATTTAAATATTAAACCAATTTTAACACTTAAAATACCAAAAATTAAAAATACCGTTAATAGTTACGTTATGTTTATGAAGTGTAGCCTACCGTAGGCATCTAAACATTCCGTATATGTATTTGGAACCTATGAGTTTTCTATTGGTTCGTTGCAGCACGCGGTAATATTTTAACCAATAGGCGGCGAGGTTCCAGATGCATATACGGAATGTTAGTCGGCCCCAAATTCATATACGGAATGTTAAATATCGTACACCGAAAAAGATAAGTTTTTTTTTAGAGTCTTTTAAAAGGAGATTGATTTTAAAATACTTGTTACTGTATTATTAAATAAAAATAAAACAATTGTAGTATTTGGAATGTTATTTGGTGCGAAATTCATATGCGGAATGTTAATTATTCGTAGACCAAAAAATGGGACTTTTTATTAATCAGTAAAAGGAGACTGATTTTAGAATATCCATTTTATTAATGTGTTATTAAAGAAAAATAAAACAATGATTAGGTACCTATTTGGTGCGAAATTCATAAATGGGATGGTATAGATTTGAGAGACATATTTCTTTATTTGACTAAAGAGGAAAACTGACAGATCGTGTTGCGACATTATGAGTGAAATAAAAAATGTAGCAGAAAAAGATAAAAACTGAAGACGGGATTCAACCCAACGTGAAAAAGATTAAACGCAAGAAGAGATAGAGAAATTTCTGTCAAAATTTGGTATTTATGACCCTTAAAATAACACCAAATGCTAAAATTTATTAGCCTGTGGATAGTGTGGATGTCTCGTCAGCCGAGGGTACGATCAGTGGCGTGGTAATTTTATGGTCAAACTACGTTTTGTTCTAATTTTTATCATTGTGAGAATTAAAAAAACCAACTAATATTTTTATCTCCACCACTGAGGGCGGTCAACTTTTTGGTTGCCTGTATTCTTCGGGACATTTTATCACAAAGTAAATATTACTAATTTTACCGTCTTGTAGGATATCTGCGTTCTCCTTCTTTTCCACTGTTATATATATTACATCTTTCTTTGCCGACGTTTACATTAGGACCCACTTGAAGTTCGCTTCAACACGCGCCTCAACCTCGTCGTGAGAATTTCCCATAAGGTTTCGCTTTCTCAGAATTTTTAATGACTTGCACGTGTTGTTAAGTATGTTTAGATCTGTTTCAGCTATTCAATTATTCAATTCTGTTGAAGTTTAGGGCTGTGTGCTATCAGACGAAAATAAATGTTAACTTGGTTATAAATAACGTTTGCGGTTGTGTTTTAAATATTATTTATTCTATAAAATATTGTATATTTACATAATGGATTTGCCAAAAAGTTTTAAATACATTGTAATCAATGAAAATAAAAGTACCGAGTTGACATTAGAAATAAATGACATGAATAAATGGCTAAATGAATACAAAAGTATTTATTTTTCAAGCTGGAGAGCTACACATACGAAAAAAAAATACTGCTCACTACATATTTATGCAGGTAAGTTTTTATAATATAATATTTGATGAAATATAAATAATAATATTTTATATACATACAGTGCACTGGAATAAGTGTTACCCCCCCCCTTATTCACCTATTTATTTTTTAGCACATAACCAAAACGCTCAGACAGGTCGATTTTTAAAACAATCATATTGTCCTTTTCATGAGCATTTTTCAGTGCGTAACAAATGATAAGAAAAAGGGTAAGTCCGTGATAATACCAGATAATACACATTTATGACATTTATTCTAACACGACATTTTAGTTAAGTCTGAAAGTTGTCACATTTTATTTTCAATTTGGAATAAAAATAAATCAAATGTGTTTCTTGCATTTATAAAATAGTATTTTCTTTTATTTGTATAGTCTTATAAATTATACAGATTATATTTGTAATATTATTATCTAATTAAAAAAAATTATTTTTATTATGGCGCCATCTATCGACAACTAGAATAACTAGAATAAATGTTGTAAATGTCTGTAATCTCGGACGTGCCTTTTTTTCTGTCACATACAATTTAATGCGTTAGAAAGAAATCGAAAAACTGTGACGCACTGAAAGATGATCATTAGAAAAATAATAGTACATATATTATAACATCAATGTTTCGAGCTTTACGCGAACCCTGTTTTATTTTTATTTAATAATACAGTAACAAGTATTTTAATATCAATCTCCTTTTAAAAGACTCTAAAAAAACTTATCTTTTTCGGTGTACGATATTTAACATTCCGTATATGAATTTGGGACCGACTAACATTCCGTATATGCATTTGGAACCTCGCCACCTATTGGTTAAAATATTACCGCGTGCTGCAACGAACCAATAGAAAACTCCTATGTTCCAAATACTTATACGGAATGTTTAGATGCCTACCGTAGCGCAGTTGCTTTTCCCTTGATGAATAGTAGGAAATCTAAATAAATATATTTGTTAACAAATTATCATTAATATCTGTCACCGTCCTATATACAAATAATCCAATTAACAAAAACACCATTTCATAATATACAATTTGTATTTGCATGAATACAAAACTTAAAATATTTAAAAATTTTATTAATTTTAGACGAAATCAAAATTTCGTGTGACAGTAATGACGATGACAGAAAGCTTTTGCATGATGGCCGATTTCGAGGTTTAATCGATAGTTGTTATCAATATTGAATAAGTACCTATAATTACTAAATCTGTAAAGTTTTGATTTATGTTTTATGAATATAATTGCAAAATACTACAATATTTCAATTTCTGACATAAATTTAATTAATAATAACGTAAATTTTTTACAATATTTTTAACAATTAAAGTAAATAAATTTTAAGTTCACTCAAATAAATAATCGATTACTGTCATCGACCACTTACATTAAATCTCAGTTTATTTTGATTAATCGCGGCAGGTAAAGTAAAATTCTTCTTTCAGTACAATAAGTGTTACTTTACTGCCGCAAATAGGGACAAACGAGTACAATAATGAATGACTTTAGTGACGGTTGGCGACAAATAAAATTATTTCTAACTCTATTTATGAAAATTAAGAAAAGATATTTAGGAATCGTGTTTTAAAAATAAAGGTCTACCTAAAACTCGTCTCATTTTATTTATTTGACTATTTTAAAACAGGGTAGTTTACCCCAAAGGAATTTTATCAAAAAAGCGATATGTTGTTATACAGAGTTGGCCAAAGAAAATAGTCCACCTCGATATTTGGCAGTATTTATTAGATTTTAAGGAAATGAAGAAACAGGTCGGTTTTTGATCTAAGGGGACACATTTTTACGATACATACATCTGTCAACCCCCTTGTTTCCATTTCCCTCACCCTTTATTTTTAAATAGGGAATAGGAGTCGTGTGCTACCTCATTTAAAAATTATTTATTTCTCTATTCAGTAATATTAATCGCTGTACTTAAACTGCCGTTAACAGCTATGACGTCATTCTTATGATTCGTTTGACGGCATTTTCTTCGGCTGCCGTTCGCTTGGAGGCTGGCCATCTTAATACTATCAATGTCTGATAAAGAATTGATTAATATTAAAAGATTTTCTTATAAACGAAAAAGAAAACAAAGTGAAGTATTAAAACGTATTTTAATTATGGATAATGATAAATACATAATAAAATTAGTCTTTATTTATTGTAAAACCTGTTGTAAGCTAAGAAAAAAAAAATTAATTACAGAAATTTAATCCTTTCTTTGGAATGGAACCCTGGATTTATTTGGAAATGTTTTGGGGTTACTTTTCTTTTTCTTTGGTAGTCGTATTGCTGTCAGGCCTTGTCCTTTTGGACGTCCTCGTTTCTTTACTGCCACTGGCATTTTAATTGTCGACAAAGCAACATCGTTCCCTTGAAGAGTTTGGTGAGTAATAAGAAGTTCATTTTCTGGACTTGACTCTTGTATATTCCCCTCCACGTTATCTAATACCCTACTTATCTCTTGACGAACCACCTCACCACACAGCTTATTTTCACTTTCAAATACAACTTCATCCTTACTTTCAATAATAACTTGCGTGTAATTTTCAGATACAACTTCATCATTACTTTCAATAATAACTTGCGTGTCATTTTCAAATACAACTTCATCATTGCTGTCAATAATAACTTGCATGTCATCTTCGTCTGTAACATCTAGGTATAGGTGTAAGTAGAACAGCAGTATCACTGGCCCACAGTGTTTTGAGATTTTAAGACATTTTTTTCTTCTTTGTGCATAGGAACTTGGTGGTCGATACCCTTGTGTGGACAATGATATAGACATATTATCATTAGATCTACTTGGTAACTCATATTCTGTCGATTCGTTTTCTTCAATCAAAGACGTTAATGTTCGTTGGTTATTTTTATAATAGTCCATTGTCCATCTATGATTGACGATCATTTTATCAAAAAGCTCATTGAATCATAGATTATACAGATGCACGAAGAAACAGAAGTATTTGTGGAACCCTGACTATCGGTAATGATGTAATCACAGTCTGCAAAAATTGTAATATCTCTGATTTGTTTGGAACTTATTATTCCCACAATAATTAAAAATTAGGTACAAATATAACGCTTGTAACTATATACTGATAAGAGAATCGTCATCTCGTGCATTAACTTATCAAGTGTATATATGCTGAACTGCAAGTGAAAGCGAACGGCAGCCGAAGAAAATGCCGTCAAACGCATCATACGAATGACGTCATAGCTGTTAACGGCATTATAGTGCAAGATCGTTTAACGGCAGTTTAAGTACAGCGAATATTAATATTGACATAATTATTTATCGCTGTACTGAAACTGCCGTCAAACGGTCGTGCACTATAATCAAATACTATGGACTGTAATACATACAACTCTTGACATTTCCCATTACATTTGAGGAAGCAAAAAAATAGCGCATCTAGGCGGTCTACGGTGATAACCAGAGCAATCTAACCTTACATTTATAAAATTACTTTATTATTGTTTTTGTATAAGTGTTTGAACTATTTTTATTTTAATTTAATTTAGCAAAATTAGCTTATAAAATTAAATTTGAATGTTTACGTCAAATTTTACGTTGTCACAACGTAGTTTCACCGCAAGCCGACAGTGGCGCTAGTGTCAACGTGCTTCAAGATTTCTGTGGGAGTTGGATATATTACAGTCAATAGTATTTGCTATAATGCCGTTAACAGCTATGACGTCATTCTTATGATGTGTTTGACGGCATTTTCTTCGGCTGCCGTTCGCTTGGAGGCTGGCCATCTTAGTATCAATTTCTGATAAAGAATTTATTAATATTAGAATATTTTCTTATAAAAAAAAAGAAAAAAGTATTAAAACGTATTTTAATTATGGGTAATGATAAATACATAATTAAATTAGTCTTTATTTATTGGGAAACCTGTTGTAAACTAAGAAAAAAAAATTAATTATAGAAATTTAATCCTTTCTTTGGAATAGAACCCTGGATTCATTTGGAAATGTTTTGGGGTTCCTTTTCTTTGTCTTTGGTAGTCGTATTGCTGTCAGGCCTTGTCCTTTTGCCTACTGCCACTGGCATTTTAATTGTCGACATCGTTGTTGCAACATCGTTCACTTGAAGAGTTTGGTAATAGGAACTATAGAGTAATAGGAAATTCATTTTCCGGACTTGACTCTTGTATATTCCCCTCCACGTTATCTACCCTACTTATCTCTTGACGAACCACCTCACCACACAGCTTATTTTCACTTTCAAATACAACTTCATCATTACTTTCAATAATAACTTGAGTGTCATTTTCAAATACGACTTCATCATTACTGTCAATAATAACTTGTCATTTTCGTCTGTAACATCTATAGGTGTAATAGTAGGGGAGGAAAGTATGCTAAATTTACAGTCACTCGAGCGCTTTGGGTACCTATTGGGTTGTGATTAGTAGGTCCTAAAACCAAAAAAAGTTAAGTAATATTTTCCATTTTAGTGGGGACTTTCGTTTTTTTTTCGATTATAGCGCCATCTATCCATAATTCGAAAAAATGTTTTGAATAAAAGTTGCTTATTTTACGTAAAAAATCCAAATCTGCAAAAATTTGGGGCCCCTATTTAAGATTTTAAACTAACCCCCCACCCCACCTCCGGCGGGGGTTGTTTGGTACCATTCGATAGATTTTTCAAAAATATTGAATAAGTGTATTTTGCAGTTTTCCGGTATGATGTTTATTTGTATTTAAAATTTTAAATTTACGCCCCACTATACACTCTCTCCGAAGGGTGTCATGTTCGGTATCTTTCGACAGATTTTTGAAAAATATTGAACAAAATATACTTTTGAGGTATTATGATTGTGCTGAGTTTGAATTGACGTTATTTCTAACGCATTTCCATCTATGTAACTATGCCTTGAATCGTACATGTACTGGGCAATCTTCTTTGAATGTCCAAGACTTCCGAATTTTCCCCCCCGCTATTGCATGCATAAACAAGTTGATAATAGATTAAAGAGCTTTCTATCGGCCTCTTAATTTTACTGCTTGCAATAGTACGTGCATCTCGTTTCCAAAACGTGGCAAATGTATTTTCTCCAAGTTCCGAGATGGCTTTTTTGCATCGGCAAATGAGAAAAATGTATCGCCAACTTTTAGCATCATTGACATACCAATACGTAACCTAACTAAAAGTACCAATAGGTATTTAGAAAACGAACGGACGCCCAATAATGACACTTACCTAAATAATTCAAGTTTTCCAAATTCAAACTTATTATTCCCATAATAATTAACAATTAGGTACAAAAAATAAAAATGTATACCATTTTTATTCAGTTGCAATGCGAAGCCAAAACTGTCTTAATTTTTACTTAGATCAGAGAGTGCAGCCAGCACTCTTATCGACGATTTCACCTCTTGTTAGAGGTTCATCATAGACTGCATAGGCTGCTTTCTCTGGCCCAGGTAAAAATTTTCGACACATTAATCTCCCCATTGCAACTGACGAGAAGGTAGTACGTGCGTAGCGGCATCTGCTAAATAAAAGACTAAGTTTTTCAACCTAATAAAAATATTTGTAAATTAAATGTTTTTAAAAGATTTTTAATTGAAAAACTTATTGGCCCATTTTCCTGGTGACACCTCCAAGGCTTCTACAATATGCAAGCCAAATGGATCCTGCAGTGAAGACAAAAGGGAAGGAATTCTACACTATGCAATTCACAACCCCCGTCTGCAGCGTGGTAAAGTTGCAACGGAAAATGGACCTCGTTACTCTATAGGAGTAATACTAATATAAAAATAAAAATGTATACCATTTTTTTTCAGTTGCAATGCGAAGCCAAAACTGTCTTAATTTTTACTTACATCAGAGAGTGCAGCCAGCACTCTTATCGACGATTTCACCTCTTGTTAGAGGTTCATCAGACACTGCATAGGCCGCTTTCTCTGGCCCAGGTAAAAATTTTCGACACATTAATCCCCCCATTGCAACTGACGAGAAGGTAGTAGGTGCGTAGCGGCATCTGCTAAATAAAAGACTAAGTTTTTCAACCTAATAAAAATATTTGTAAATTAAATATTTTTAAAAGATTTTTAATTGAAAAACTTATTGGCCCATTTTCCTGGTGACACCTCCAAGGCTTCTACAATATGCAAGCCAAATGGATGCTGCAGTGAAGACAAAAGGGAAGGAATTCTACACTATGCAATTCACAACCCCCGTCTGCAGCGTGGTAAAGTTCCAACGGAAAATGGACCTCGTTACTCTATAGGAGTAATACTAATATAAAAATAAAAATGTATACCATTTTTATTCAGTTGCAATGCGAAGCCAAAACTGTCTTAATTTTTACTTAGATCAGAGAGTGCAGCCAGCACTCTTATCGACGATTTCACCTCTTGTTAGAGGTTCATCATAGACTGCACAGGCTGCTTTCTCTGGCCCAGGTAAAAATTTTAGACACATTAATCCCCCCATTGCAACTGACGAGAAGGTAGTACGTGCGTAGCGGCATCTGCTAAATAAAAGACTAAGTTTTTCAACATAATAAAAATATTTGTAAATTAAATGTTTTTAAAAGATTTTTAATTGAAAAACTTATTGGCCCATTTTCCTGGTGACACCTCCAAGGCTTCTACAATATGCAAGCCAAATGGATGCTGCAGTGAAGACAAAAGGGAAGGAATTCTACACTATGCAATTCACAACCCCCGTCTGCAGCGTGGTAAAGTTCCAACGGAAAATGGACCTCGTTACTCTACAGGAGTAATACTAATATAAAAATAAAAATGTATACCATTTTTATTCAGTTGCAATGCGAAGCCAAAACTGTCTTAATTTTTACTTAGATCAGAGAGTGCAGCCAGCACTCTTATCGACGATTTCACCTCTTGTTAGAGGTTCATCATAGACTGCACAGGCTGCTTTCTCTGGCCCAGGTAAAAATTTTAGACACATTAATCCCCCCATTGCAACTGACGAGAAGGTAGTACGTGCGTAGCGGCATCTGCTAAATAAAAGACTAAGTTTTTCAACATAATAAAAATATTTGTAAATTAAATGTTTTTAAAAGATTTTTAATTGAAAAACTTATTGGCCCATTTTCCTGGTGACACCTCCAAGGCTTCTACAATATGCAAGCCAAATGGATGCTGCAGTGAAGACAAAAGGGAAGGAATTCTACACTATGCAATTCACAACCCCCGTCTGCAGCGTGGTAAAGTTCCAACGGAAAATGGACCTCGTTACTCTACAGGAGTAATACTAATATAAAAATAAAAATGTATACCATTTTTATTCAGTTGCAATGCGAAGCCAAAACTGTCTTAATTTTTACTTAGATCAGAGAGTGCAGCCAGCACTCTTATCGACGATTTCACCTCTTGTTAGAGGTTCATCAGAGACTGCATAGGCTGCTAGGTAAAAATTTTCGACACATTAATCCCCCCATTGCAACTGACGAGAAGGTATTAGGTGCGTAGCGGCATCTGCTAAATAGGGTACAATAGGGTAAATTAGGTACAAATATAACGCTTGTAACTATACACTGTACATATATAGTCTAAGAGCTAGTGAACTTTCCGACTAACGGTCGTCCTGTAAGGCTAGAAATTTGTCTAGTGATAATTCATAGCACACCAAGGCTAAAAACCATGACCTGGCAGGCATCAGCGGTGCACGTGTATCTACCAGGTGAATCGAAAAGTGCAAATTTAGGGGGTAAAATAAACTTTCTCCTGTAAGGTTTAAATTTAAGTATGTGTTTGAGTAAGTCATTTAGAAGAAATGTGTACAATGACAGGCGATTCTGAAGAGCATAAGACCTTGCCAGGCGAGGGGAAAGATTAGGGGTTTTTCCTAAAAATTTTTTTTTTTGCATCGAACAAATTTTTCCAAACAGAAAAGGTCTTTAGTGATTTTTCTCTCAAGTTAATAGTTTTTGTTGTATAAGCGATTGAAAATTTTGAAAATTGCGAAATCGGCCATTTTTAACCCTAAATCGGACATTTATCTAAAAATTTCAAAGTTGCCAAGGTAGGTAGATATTCTTTAAACATTGATTGATGAAATCTCAAAGGGTTTTTTGCAATACAATATCGGAAACCCCTTTGTTTTTTAATTGCTGATCAAGCGGGCGCGACAGTGTAGTATAAGTGAGGACGTTTGAGTTGGCATAAATTCATTATCTCGAGAATGGGCAAATTTCAAGAGAGATCCTCAGACAGGTCGATTTTTATTTTTAAATTAGGACTTTTTAGCATATATATAATACTAGTGACGTCAACCATCTGAGCGTGATGACGTAATCGATGATTTTTTTAAATGAGAGTAGGGGTTGTGTGATAGCTCATCTGAAAGGTTATTTAATTCTCTATTCAGGAATATAAACATTAACATAATTAAAAGACTAAGTTTTTCAACCTAATAAAAATATTTGTAAAATAAATATTTTTAAAAGATTTTTAATTGAAAAACTTTATTGGCCCATTTCCTGGTGACAACCTCCAAGGCTTCTACAATATGAAATCCAAATGGATGCTGCAGTGAAGACTAAAGGGAAGGAATTCTACACTATGCAATTCACAACCCCCGTCTGCAGCGTGGTAAAGTTCCAACGGAAAATGGACCTAGTTACTCTATAGGAGTAATACTAATATAAAAATAAAAATGTATACCATTTTTATTCATTCAGTTGCGGTGCGAAACCAAAACTGTCTTAATTTTTACTCAGATCAGAGAGTGCAGCCAGCACTCTTATCGACGATTTCACCTCTTGTTGAAGGTTCATCAGAGACTGCATATGCAGTCTCTGATGAACTGAGTAAAAATTAAGACAGTTTTGGTTTCGCACCGCAACTGAATGAATAAAAATGGTATACATTTTTATTATTTTTAATAACATAATTATTTATACAGGGTGTACAAAAAAAAATGTTTTTATTAAATTAACTTAGATTAAATTTGACAAATAGAAGAATTTTTTTTTGTACACCCTGTATAAATAATTATGTTAATGTTTATATTACTGAATAGAGAATTAAATAACCTTTCAAATGAGCTATCACACAACCCCTACTCTCATTTAAAAAAATCATCGATTACGGCATCACGCTCAGATGGATGACGTCACTGGTATTATATATATGTTAAAAAGTCCTAATTTAAAAATAAAAATCGACCTGTCTGAGGATTTCTCTTGAAATTTGCCCATTCTCGAGATAATGAATTTATGCCAACTCAAACGTCCTCACTTATACTACTGTGTCGCGCCCGCTTCATCAGCAATTAAAAAACAAAGGGGTTTCCGATATTGTATTGCAAAAAACTCTTTAAGATTTCATCAATCAATGTTTAAAGAATATCTACCTACCTTGGCAACTTTGAAATTTTTAGATAAATGTCCGATTTAGGGTTAAAAATGGCCGATTTCGCAATTTTCAATCGCTTATATAACAAAAACTATTAACTTAAGAGAAAAATCACTAAAGACCTTTTCTGTTTAGAATGATTCAAAAAACCTAAAAAAAATTTGGTCGATGCAAAAAAAATAATTTTAGGAAAAACCCCTAATCTTTCCCCTCGCCTGGCAAGGTCTTATGCTCTTCAGAATCGCCTGTCATTGTACACATTTCCTTTAAATGACTTACTCAAACACATACTTAAATTTAAACCTTACAGGAGAAAGTTTATTTTACCCCCTAAATTTGCACTTTTCGATTCACCTGGTAGATACACGTGCACCGCTGATGCCTGCCAGGTCATGGTTTTTAGCCTTGGTGTGCTATGAACTATCACTAGACAAATTTCTAGCCTTACAGGACGACCGTTAGTCGGAGGGTTCACTAGCTCTTAGACTAATACTGAGAGGGGCACTATAATAAAATAAGATAAGAGAATCGTCAACTCGTGCATTAACTCGCCACAGTTCAAGCGAACGGCAGCCGAAGAAAATGCCGTCAAACGCATCATACGAATAATGTCATAGCTGTTAAAGGCATTATAGTGCAAGACCGTTTGACAGCAGTTTAAGTACAGCGATTATTTATTCGGGGTGTGCAAGAAAAAATATTTTGAATTAAACTAATTGACACAAAAAGAAGAATCTATGCAATTTATGTAACTCAAAATACATTCTACTACTGACAGAAAATGGAGAAAAATGTTTATTTGACAAATAAATATTGTTTTTCGCTTAAATTCAATATTCAACCTACCAAGAGGCAGATGGTGGCAGTAACATTGAAATTTAGAGAAAAGAAAAATTAAATGTTTATTTATCAAAAACCATTTTTTCTGTTTTGTGACAGCAGTAGAATGTATTTTGAATTAAATAGATTATCAGTGTATCCTCCCTATACTTACGTATGGTTCACAGACGTGGACACTCACCAAGGCCAATATGGATAAAATAGTAAAGGCACAGAGAGCGATGGAAAGATCAATGCTCGGGGTGAGGCTCATGGACAAAAAAACAAATACATGGATTAGAAGCAAAACCAAAGTAAAAGACGCAGGAGAACATGCTGCCAAATTAAAAAGGAGCTTCGCAGGACACAATGCCCGACTGAAGGATAAAAGATGGAATCACGAACTACAACAATGGAGACCGTGGTTAGGAAGAAGAAGTAGAGGAAGGCCACAAATGAGATGGGCCGATGACATAAAGAAATTTGGAGGACACAACTGGAAATAGGTGGCTCAAAATAGACAACACTGGATTGAATTGGGGGAGGCCTATGTCCAAAGTTGGATTACTGAAGGCTGAAGAAGATTACATATACTATTGTGTATCATTTTGTCAATCAAAGATAGAATAAAAACTTTATTTGTTTTAATATAACGCTGGCACATAAATTTGACACACCCTGTATATTTATTTGTAACTATTTATTATAAGTTAGTTTTTAAGCAGTGGGTTTATCCTTAATGAGTTTTTCCCTGAAGAATTAAAGACATTAGTAGATAAAGTGATGTGAATAGACAATTTATTTCGGGATTATAATTTTAAAACGGTTGCTTTGTTACGGGAGAAGCCAAAAGCCAAAGGTAATTATTTTATTTAGAAAAGTAATGTAGAGAAAGCTGGAATTTTAAGCCTCTTTGTTTAAGCACCAAGTAAATTTGTAGAATTCCCGAAAAGTAATCATCATGGGTAGAAGTATTTGTTTGGAAGGATGCATGGGTTTTTCGAATGAAAAAAGAGGAATGGGGAGAGAGAAATGTTTCTGATTGGTTTAGCAATTTGTAATGGGGATGAGAGAAAGTTGAATGTTCAGATAGTTTGAAAAAGGAGATTATTATGTAACCGGCATCGGATAAGAGCAGTCAAAGTTTTCGTGAACAGTTCAGAAGCAAGTACCAGTGGTTGTTAGATAGTGAAGAGTGTAGCTAAAAAGTGGAACGAGAGACAGATCAAATTGAGAAGAAATACCTCTTTGATTCTGTAAAGTCCAAGGGAGAGAATATTATTGTGAGAAAGAGAGGAGAGAATTTTGGAGTTTTTTTAACGAGTACTGGTTAAAAGAGACCTGGCTCGTGTTTTGAAGAATTAGTTGCTGGTATGCTGCTGGATTGATGCTGAGAACGGAGAGGGCTTTGATGGGTAGCCTAACATAATCAATAAGGAAGAGCTGTTTGGGTCAAGAGGAGACATCATTGTGTGTGAATCAAAAGGTCAGTCAATAACTTATGTGATAGATTTTCTTTATGTTCAGAAGTTAATTTTTTTTAGTAAAAGCATATGAACTAAGATTCCAATATTTCAAAAATTTAATAGGAAGTATAAGTAGTTTTGCGAATACCTAAATTTGTTTGTTTAGGTTGTTTTATCAATGTTATCAAGAACAAACCGACAAATATTTGTTGAATTAAAATTAATTTATGTGGTAAGAGTTTCATTGGGACAGTTATGCCCACAGGATTTAATTGATAAATTTTCAGAATATTGCTTTTGATAATAAAAGATATTTGTATGTGCTTATTTATGGTATTTCTATTTATTTCCTTTTCCTATTTTATCCCGATAAGGATCAACTAAGAGATACTGAAGCCACGAGAAAGGATAAGTATAACCTACGATAATTTAGTTATATTTTTTTTGTATGATAAAAAGGCACCCTGAGATTTTTCTTAATTTTTATGTATGATCTGCGACAATTGAATAATTAATTAAATAAATATTAATTATTATAAAAGTAAGAGAAAGCAGATCATAAACATTCTTCTTTTTGTGTCAATTAATTTAATTAAAATATTTTTTCTTGGACACCCTGTATAAATAATTATGTTAATGTTTATATTACTGCCAATTACTGCTAAATGCCAAATGAATGTACCTTAAAATGTATCCCCCTTAGATAAAAAATCGACCTATTTCGTCATTTCCTTAAAATCTAATAAATACTGCCAAATATCGAGGTGGACTTTTTTCTTTGGCCCACTCTGTATATCAAAAGGGGAATCAAAAGTTGCAATCGAAAGGGGAAAAATAAGGAATTCAAATATATATAATTCATTTTTTAAATTCAATCTTTTTCTTACGATGCCTTATCCTTAAGGACGTTGGTCATTAGATTTGCCCATTTAATCTTATTTGCAGCCGCCGTGAATAGTTCTATGGAGTCTATATTCGTCTATTATCGTAGGTTCTTAAGCCAACAGTTGTGTTTTCTTTCTGGTCCACTTTTGCTATTGAATTGCCTACGATTATAAGTTGGAGCAGTTCATACTTTCGATGTGACCAGAATATTGTGTTTTATGTCCTTTTATTATAAACATAAGCTATCTTTCCTTATTCATCCTCCGCAAGACTTCGGCATTTGTTGTATGGCTCATGTAGGATATTCTGAGCATTTTACGGTAACACCAGAGTTCGAATGCTTCTGTCATTGTCCAGGCTTCAACACCATAGAGCAAGGTGGTAAAATTAAATACAAAGCACATAAATAAACGTATTTCTTACTTTATTTATGAAAATTAAAAAAAGATATTTTGGAATCATAAAAATTATTTCTAAATTAATCGTTAAAAAATAAATATCACATAAAACTTAAAAGGGGTATTTATTGTTGTAGGTTTATATTATTACAAACAATACAATATTTAGATAAGCAATAGATAAATAAGTTCGTATTACAACATGCACAAATATGCGCACTAATATCATTTAACTTCCCAGTCGAATGTCCAGTGATATGAGCGGTAGGAACGTATAGTGGTACTCCGCGAAGAGTCTCGAAAAAACAAGAAGGACACAAACTTTCATTGTCTATCACATAATAATGTTGGGTTATGCATATCGTTTGTCTGCATTCGTAGAACAGAAATCGCATGTTGTTGACCTCATCCACTTTTAATATCTTGTTGCCGACTTCTGGAGAATCAATATCTAGCACTACACACTCCTCCAGGTCTGATAAATTTACCGTAGATTCTGAAAAAACAAAACTTTCGTTAGCAGAGGCACTACAGTCCAGGGCGCATCTGTTTTGAGATGGACGTTGAGAGGTGACTCAAATTTTTTTTCAGAAATTGCTTGAAAATAAATCAAATAATAATATTTGAGTTATCCTCCCTCTCAAAAAGGTCCGGAACATTTTTTAAATAATCAAAATGTCAAAAATTAAGGAAAAATTCGATTTTTTTTTCGTTTTTTGATTATAACTGTAAAAGTATTCATTTCCGAGAAAAGTTTTACTGACGTAAAAGTTGCGTAATTAAATTTCCTACAATATAGAATTGGTAAAATTTTTTAAAAATAGTCACCCTTGTTGCAAAATAGCAATAATTGCGAAAAAACAGTACAAAAACAAGTATTCGCATTTTACGTTTTTCAACCATTTATGCTATACTTAGGACCTTCATATTTCACCCAGAAAAACTTTATGATACAGTAAAACAATACTGTAAATTTTATTAAGATCGGTTTAATAGATTTTGCAAAATAAATTTTGCAATCCAGCTTTCGCAAAAAAAATTCATTTTTTCAAAATGTTACAGGACTGAAAATAAAGCAGATAGCAAGTTGAAATTTTTTTTTGCTTATAGAAGTGTACTGTACCTTTCATTTGCAATTTGCAAAATTAAAATCGATTAACTACCACAGCGTCAGGAAATTTTTTAAATAAACATTAATTTTTGGTGCTACGCGCAGGACAGCGGTGTTCGATTCACACAAGTTGATTTCCACCAAAATTTCTTCTAATCTTTATCTAATATATTATTTTCTTACTCTATATTTTGTTGTATTTTAATATTTTAATTCCACAAAAATCAAACTAATTTTATTATTATTTGTGAAATATTGTTTAAACAATGGGGAACTTGTACATTTTTTTTATTACATAATAATGTTCAGTTTTGTATAAAAATGAGATTTCCAAAATTTCCCGCTTCAAAAACTCATAACAACTTAGAAATACAAATTTAAAGTCTTCTTTATTTTAAAGTAGTTCAGACGGCCCGTGACGTCACATAGTTTTACATTAGTTTTTTATATGGTTATATCAGTGATGTGGGAGGGTTATATGTAAGTATATTCTTCTTCTTCTTCTTCTTCTTTAGTTTATTGGCCTCCACCTACTTGGGTATTTGGCCACAGCATCGTCGCGAAATATGGGAAAATATTTATATTGTAATGACATTTTTTGATCACTATACTTAATAGGAAGTGTGTACCTACTAAGTTTTATCGTTAAATACTTAGAATAATAATCAGAATAAAATCACAGTATAAAATTAGTAGGTATAATGGGAGTATAATATACATAATTTACTTATCTGCTTTAACTCCCCGAACTTCTCCGACGGAAAAATTTTCACTCTTTTGAAAATATGTAGCCACCATACACATATCAACTATAGGTAAGTTATCAGACTGCCCTTTACAAAAACCCTCTTCGGTCATTTTAAAAAATATATCTTAAAAACACTCAAATATATCAGAAATAGAAATTATCAAATATATTTATAAAACTTAGTGTCAGTGTCAAAACGAATGCCAAACCTATGAGGGAACTTACACATTTTTTTATTACGTAATATTATTCAGTTTCCTTTAAAAATAATATTTCCAAACTTTCACGCGGTAAAACCTCATAATAACTTAGAAGATAATTTAAAATCTATATATTTTTTTCTGTTTTCTGGCCTTGATTTAGAAGAACCCTTAGCCAATGTAAAATAGTTCAAACGATCAAAAACGCTTGTGACGTTACATAACTGTATTTTCTACTGACGTTTATAGTGTCTAATTTAAAATTATATACAATTTTGTTTACTTTGTTGGTGCAGAATGTACATGCACAACTATATGACGTCACTATGCGTTTTGGACCACCTGTTTTAATTTGAATTTTTAATCGTCTTTAGGGGCCAAACGAAAGACAAACAAAACTTTTTTTATCTTTGATACATGTTTTAAATTATGTTCTGTTGTGATTTATAACATTTTTTTTCGAATTTAAAAATTTATGCAAGTTCCCTATTGTATTTATGTTTAAAAATAATAAACTTTTATTCTCTAAGTTAAATTATATAAACAATAAAGTTTTTGCTAATAAAAGTGTTATTTCGAAGGATAGAGTATGTGTTTTTATTTTGCAATAAACAAATTTATTTATTTATACCGAAATGTAATAAAAATTAAAATGTATCAATCATTATCAAAGGTCATTGGAACGCCCAATAAGAGCAAACTATCCGCTGTCCTGCGCGTAGCACCAATAATTAATGTTTATTTAAAAAAATTCCTGACGCCGTGGTGGTTAATCGATTTTAATTTTCCAAAATTGCAAATGAAAGGTACAGTACACTTCTATACGCAAAAAAAATTTCAACTTGTTATCTGCTTTATTTTCGGTCCTGTAACATTAGAAAAAATGAATTTTTTTTGCGAAAGCTGGATTGCAAAATTTATTTTGCTAAATCTATTAAACCGATCTTAATGAAATTTACAGTATTATTTTACTGTATCATAAACTTTTTCTGGGTGAAATATGAAGGTCCTAAGTGTAGCATAAATGGTTGAAAAACGTAAAATGCGAATACTTGTTTTTGTATGTTTTTTTTTTCGCAATTATTGCTATTTTGCAACAATGGTGACTATTTTTTAAATTCTTAACCAATTCTATACTGTAGGAAATTTAATTAGACAACTTTTATGTTAGTACAACTTTTCTCAGAAATGAATACTTTATAAGTTATAATCAAAAAACGAAGAAAAAAATCGAAATTTTCCTTCATTTTTTGACATTTTGATTATTTAAACAATGTTCCGGACCTTTTTGATAGGGAGGATAGCTCAAATATTATTATTTGATTTATTTTCAAGCAATTTTTGCAAAAAAATTTTAGTCACCTCTCAACGTCCAAATGTGCTAATATTTTTACAGATGAGCACTGGTCTACAAAATGGTCTACACAATGGATTTATAACTGCTTCATCCATTGCTTGGTTTTCATGTTCTAACACCATTTTGATCACAAAAATTTATAAGTGTATCACTTTATATACACTCACCGGCACAAAATTCCGCCACCCAAAATTTTTGATTAAGTTTGACAATTTATAACTTTATTATTTGTGCTCCGATTTTCAAGATTCTTGCAAAAGTTTGTAGGTACATGTATTGATATCGTTTATAGTCCAGGCATTGAAGCACAAAAATAGGCCTTACTGTCGATTTTTGGCGCAGTAAGACGGATTTTAATGCAGTTTGGTGCGTTGGATTCGTGAGAATGTCAGGAAGTTTTGTGAACTAATGTAGTGAATAAGAAATCTCAAATTGCATTTGTGCATAAGAAAAATGCATTTCGGTAAATAGTAGGAAAAATTGACCCAATTTTCTTACTCGGGGGGTTTTTGGGGTCGATGAAAACGAATATGAGGTCGGCGATTGTGCAAACTACCTGGTGCCTGCAGCGGGTGTAATAAACGTCTTCCTCTGGAGTATTGTGGTAATTTATCATATAATTGGCTTAAACTCATTACTCGGGGGTTTTTGGGGTCGCTGAAAATGAATATAAGGTTGGCGAGGGTGTGCAAACTACCTGGTGCCTGCAGCGGGTGTAATAAACATCTTCCTCTGGAGTATTGTGGTAATTTATCATATAATTGGCGTAAACTCATTATGAATGAAAATGAATAAAGGTCGGCGAAAGTGTGCAAACTACCTGTTGCCTGCAGCAGGTGTAATAAAAGTCTTCATTTGGACAATTATGGTAATTTGTTAAATAATTGGCCCAAACTTGTTACTCGGGGGTCTTTGGGGTCACTCAAAATAAATATCGCAACGACTAAATTCTAATTTCATATCATTTAAAGCAGTTTGAATTAAGGCGCAAGTGGATGATGTGGTTTTGCCTTGAGAGAAAATTACTAGATACAGAATTGGAAAAATTCTTTCATCTATTGATGCATTTACCCAGCATTTAAAAAGGGTATATTTACAAACACAAATTTGGCTGCATTGAGAGGACAGTAACATGAACCCAACCGAATGGGGATGGGAATTACAAGATAATGTATTAATTCCAGTTAGAATGACTCAGCCACCTGGTCCCCAACATTTTAAATTTAATGTTCCGTAGTTGTAAGTCAGACTGCGGCAACTCATGCGGGTGCAGGAAGCATGGGTTAGTTTGTAATTTAGCCTGCAAAAATTGTGCAGGCTCTGATTGCACAAATATTGCATTGGACTCGAGAGAGGAAGGCAATAATGAAGAAGATGATAATGATGAAGAAAATGAATTTTAAAGATTACGATAAATTTTGTATAATGAACTTTTTTAACCATAAATATATTATAATAATAAAAATTTATGTTTATTTATAATAAAAATACCACCCTTTTCGATCACTATAGTTACATCGAAGAAAATAGATTACCCCAAAAACCCCCCGAGTAACGAGTTTAAACTAATTATATGATAAATTACCATAATACTCCAGAGGAAGACGTTTATTACACCCGCTGCATGCACAAGGTACTTTGCACACTCTCGCCGGCCTCATATTCATTTTCAGCGACCCCAAAAACCCCCGAGTTACAAGTTTGGGCCAATTAATTTAACAAATTACCATAATACTCCAGAGGAAGACGTTTATTACACCCGCTGCAGTCACCAGGTAGTTTGCACATTGTCGCCGACCTCATATTCGTTTTCAGCGACCGCAAAAACCCCGTGTAAGAAAATTGAGTCAATTTTTCTCACTATTTATCGAAATGCATTTTTGAAATGCATTTTTCTTATGCACAAATGAAATTTGAGATTTCTTATTCATTAAATTAGTTCACAAAATTTCCTGACATTTTCACGAATCCAACGCACCAATCCGCATTAAAATCCGTCTTACTGCAAAAAAATCGACACTTCAATCCTTCAATGCCTCGACTATTAGTATTATTCCGGTAACAAAAAAAATTTGCTTGCATGGTATTATACAGGGGTGAATGGAAGCGTTGTATTTTCCCCGAACTTTAAAAAATTCTGTGGAAAAATGGAAGAGCTGATTTTGTTTTATAGTCCTATCATACTATCCCGGAGGCATCACTAAAATTTTGTTTTTGAATTATCCGAATATTAGCCTAATAAAATAAAAAAAAGTCAAAATGTAAATTCGTACAGGTTAAAACAAATTTTATATCAAAGTTTAGGTGGGTACAAAAGATATTTTCAAGAAAGTATCCAAATCATACAAGGGGATCATTGTTTAAATAATTAAAAAGGGGTCATTTTTGCAAAAAAAATACTTTTTTAACTGCTGAGGTAATCCACTTATCGATGATAGTCTATGGGATTTTTTTCTGCAAAGTTGAAGAGAAAATCTTTCACATAAGACTTACTAAATTAAATCTGACCCCCTATTTATTTAAATAATTGTATATAAAACTTTAAAAACAAATTTGCAAAAAAATATTTTTAGCGTTTTAAATAAGCACTATAAAATATCTTTTTTTATAGACTAAGTTGCGCTATGTTACCAGTATTTATAAAAAAAAAATTGGTCCAAAAATATTTAATATTTTTTGAGATATTGAATTTGTTTATTAAATGTTACTATATTTTCAATTTCAAAAACGCGGTTGTTGCCAAAGAAATATTTACCTGCTTAAGATCTCATTATTTTTATTTTTATGTATATTTTCGATAAATGTATTGATAAATTCAAATTTCAATTAAACTCCCCCCTAAAATGGCATTTGAAAATTATTCAAATTTGTTTATAATTTGTTTTTTTAATAACGTCGCGGGGATTAAGTATTGTGAAATGCCGTTTCGATAATTGGGTTCCCGGGAATTTTTTACTAATTAACAAAATTTTCTTGTCGTTTTTTCTTCTTTTTTTTTTCTTGGAGTTATATTACTACGGGCCCTTTTAGGGTTAAATTTTGTTAAGAATGTCGAATCTCTGAGTTGTAGATTCTAGACCTAAAAATATTAAGATTAACTAAAATCTCTTAAATAAAATGTGGCTACTTACTGAGTTACAAGGGTGTTTTATTTAAAAATTTAAAAATTATTTTTACCAAGTACTTTAATACTATTTGACGTATCCTTATCATACTTGGCAGAAAGTGTAGCTATTATACACTCTACTAAATTGTGAGTAATAAACGTTTCTAGCTAGTGCCAGAGGCGTACGACAGGGGATAGGAAATTATTGACCCTTCCCAAATTCTACGCCACTGAGTGAATTAATATTTTAGCGAAATTTTTCGATTCTCCAATATTTTGTATGTAAATAACTTTATTGGTATCGATAAAGTCATCAGTTTGAGAGATATTGGAAGTTTAAAATGAATGAATCAAAATAACTATGCCGTTTGATTTTTAACGTCCAATATCTCGAAAACTAATGACTTAATCGTTCCCAGTAAAGAGTATATTATTTACATAGAAAATATTAGAGAATCGAAAAATTTCGCTAAAATAGTAATTCCCTCAGTGGCGTAGAATTTGGGAAGGGTCAACCATTAACTATCAACTGTCGTACGCCTCTGGTAGTAGCTAGAAACTTTTGTTTATCACAATTTAGTAGACTGTATAGTACCCACACTTTCTGCCAAGTATGATAAGGATACGTCAAATAGTTTGAAAGTACTTGGTAAAAATGATTTTTAAATTTTTAAATAAAACGCCCTGTAACTCAGTAAGTAGCCACATTTTATTTAAGTGATTTTAGACCAATCTTAATATTTTTAGGTCTAGAATCTACAACTTAGAGATTCGACATTCTTAATGAAACTTAACCCTAAAAGGCCCGTAGTAATATAACTGCAAGAAAAAAAAAGAAGAGGAAAAAAAGACAAAAAAAATTTGTTATTTATTGAAAAATTCCCAGGAATCCAATTATCCAAACGGTATTTCAAAATGTATAATCCCCGCGACGTTATTAAAAAAACAAATTATAAACAAATTTGAATAATTTTCAAATGCCATTTTAGGGGGAAGTTTAATTGAAATTTGAATTTTCCGATACATTTATCGAAAATATACAAAAAAATAAAAATAATAAGATTTAATACAGGTGAATACTTCTTTGGCAACAACCGCGTTTTTGCAATTGAAAATAGAGTAATATTTAAAAAACAAATTCAATATCTCAAAAAATATTAAATATTTTTGGACCAATTTTTTTTTGTTAATACTGATAACATAGCGCAACTTCTCCTGTAAAATAAGGTATTTTATAGTGCTTATTTAAAACGCTAAAAATAATTTTTTGCAAATTTGTTTTTAAAGATTTATGTATAATTATTTAAATAAATAGGGGGTCAAATTTAATTTTGTAAGTCTTATGTGAAAAATTTACCCTTGAACTTTGCAGAAAATAATCCTATACACCTTCATTAGTTATTCAATGACCTCAGCAGTTAAAAAAGTAAGTTTTTTGCAAAAATGACCCCTTTTTAATTATTTAAACAATGATCCCCTTGTATGATTTGGATACTTTCTTGAAAATATCTTTTGTACCCACCTAAACTTTGATATAAAATTTGTTTCAACCTGTACGAATTTACATTTTGATTTACATGTAGTGTAATTTTATTTTACTAGACTATATCTCTTTTCTTGTAAGAGCTGTACCATTTTTTGTAAATAAAAACGCTGATTGACTCATAAAATATAGGTTGGATTGATAAGATTAGAATGGCCCGCATGCAGCCCAGATCTCAATCCTATTGAGCATTTCTGGGATGAATTAAAAAAGCTATTCGCCGTCATCCTAGGCCTTTCAGAAAATTTGGTACAGTTATGGCTCTCGTAGAGGAATATCGAGCTATTCCCCAGGCAAGGATAACACATCTTTATTCGATGCCAAATAGATTGCGAGCAGTCGTTGCTGTAAGACATACCCGCTATTGAATTGTTTTGTTTTGTTGTTCATTTTGTTTTGTTTTGTTAATTTTAGTATGCTTGATAATTTTAATGAAATAAATCTTCAAAGCAAGTTTTTATTTACAGCTCTTACAATAAAAGAGATATTCGGATAATTCAAAAAACAAAACATTAGTGATAACTCCAGGATAACACAAAAGGAGTATGAAATAAAATAAGCACTCCAATTTTTCCACAGAATTTTTTAAAGTTAGGAGAAATTACAACGCTTTAATTTACCCCCGTATAATGCCATCTAAGCAAAAATTTTTTGTTACCGGAATACTTACTTACTTTCCGTGTCCAGAACACTAACAACTTTAAATTCTGTATTTAAAATGGTTGGCCACATAGATGGCCCTGTCATTTGCTATAATTAAGTCTTGTTCTGTGCAGGTCTCCCTCATCTCTGTGCATGATAGCAGATGCCGGCTGGTCTGAACCGCGCCACAGTCGCAGGTATCGTCCTCCTGGTATCCCCATTTTTTCAGGTTACTAGCACAACGTGAAACGCTGGTTCTTAGTCTGTTTAGCGCTTTCCAAGTCGGATACGGTAAATTGTGTCCAGCAGCCATTTCCTCTGAGGGAGGAAAATGTGTCGCGGTAGCTGACGCTTGCCATAGGTGTATTCGGCGCGTCTCTGGCGCTTCGGGGATGGATCTTGATGTTTTCAGGAAACTTTTCCGAGATCTTAGTCTGCTTGGCTGAGTTTGGTGGTCATATAAGGGGTGTCTTCGGTCCGTCTCCTGCTTTTTCCGTTCCACCTCCGACGTGACCTTCCTCCTGATAGGTGGTGGAGCAATTCCAGCAATGGGGTATACCTCTTCGATAGGTGTCGGTTTCAGGCAACCCGATATTATACGGACCGTTTCATTTAGAGCCACGTCGACGTTCTTTGCGTGAGCAGAGTTTGCCCATACTGGTGCTCCAAACTCCGCGGCCGAAAAGCATAATGCCAAGGCAGAAGTGCGGAGAGTGTGTGGTTGTGCTCCCCATTTTGTATTAGTTAGCTTGCGGATGATATTATTTCTGGCACTTATTTTCTTCTTGACATCTTGACAGTGGTATCGGTAAGACAGAGTTCTATCCAGACGGACGCCAAGGTATTTTGGCGTCTTGTTGTGTTCCAGCATCTGACCACGCCATTCCACCTCCAGCGATCTTCGGGCATGCTTGTTTCTCAGGTGGAAAGCACATACCTGGGTTTTTGTGGGATTGGGTTTCAGATGGTTTTTATCATAGTATAGAGCTAAGTCTCCCAGGGCATCTGTCAGTTTCACTTCGACTTCATTGAAGGTTCTTCCCTGAGCTGCCACCGCTGTATCATCAGCGTAAATAAATTGCCTTGTTTGTTGGTGTATGGGTTGGTCGTTGGTGTATATGTTGTATAGAATCGGCGCGAGGACACTTCCCTGTGGTAGCCCATTTTTTTGGTCCCTCCACCGACTGTTCTTGGACTGGAGCGTTACGTAGAAGCGTCTATTCTGGAGGAGACATTTCACTAACCTTGTTAGTCGGAAATCCTTTGTAGTTTCGTAGAGTTTTGCGAGTAGCCGTTGATGGTTAACTGTATCATAGGCGGTAGTTAGGTCTATGAACGCTACTCCTGTTATTTCCTTCCGTTCAAAACCATCTTCAATATGTTGGGTGAGATTAAGAATTTGACTGCAGCAGCACTTTCCGGGTCTGAATCCTGCTTGTTCTGGAATAATTTTAGTCTCCACATATTCTGCGATCCGGTTCAGTATCATTCTTTCAAAGGCCTTGAAAAGGTGGCACAAGAGAGATACAGGTCTAAAACTCTTTGTATCCGCCGGATCCTTCCCTGGTTTTAAGAAGGCTACCACTCTAGCTTTTCTCCAGATTTTGGGGATTTGTAATGTACGGATGCAGCAATTCATCATTTTTACGAGCCACTCCACGGTTTTTAGTCCAAAGTTCTTTATTTGCTCTGTTCGTATGTCGTCCAGGCCAGCCGCTTTATTATCTTTCATTTGATGGATCGCGCCTCTCATCTCCTCTAGACAAAAAGAGGTACCTAGAACATCTCTTTCTTCGTCGATATTCCGTTGAGCTCTCACCTTGTTCTTTCTTGATGTCGTCTTACCGTTCATTAGAAGATGATGGGCTATCTGATCGGGTGTGACTTCTGTCATGTTGACTGCCGGAGCAGCGGGATCGTTGCCAAGATTCCGAATCAGCTTCCAGGCACGTCTGCTGTTTTGTTTCATGTCCAGACTCGTGACCAGCTTGCACCACCTTTCCGTTCTGTTGGCGGATATCGCATGTAACATTTCCTCCCCAGCCTGTATTGTCGCTTCCGAGAAAGGGTCTTCTTCATATAGCTGTTCGTATCTTTTAAGTAGGGGTTTAGATTCCCCACTGAGCCCCGCTATGTACTCAGTTCGACAACCTCTAGGGATAAATTTCCGTGATACTTGCTTTACGATTTCTACAAATTTATCGTATGAATCAGGGCAAGGTTCTAGCTGGGAAACTTCTTGATCCAATGTTTCAGAGAATTTTTCCCATTTTGCTTTAGTAAAGTTGAACCTTCTCTTGAAAGGAACAATTTCGTATCTGATTGCCGCGTTGGAAAGACAAATTATTGGTCTGTGCTGTGTCTTTGGGAGGGCGCTTCCAACGATTTTTGTCACCTGGTCTCCAATTCTGTCGCTGACAAATATATTGTCTGGGTTGTAACCTCTGCGCCATCTTCCGCTGTTGAACGACGCAGGCTGCTTTGGATCGTGAATAAGTTTTAGGTTCATGCTTTCAGCCCATTTTCCTAGTTCTTCGCCATTGGAATCTGTTTCGTTGTAACCCCACGCGACACTGTGACAGTTGAAGTCACCCAGTACGAATTTGATTTGCTGTGATTGAAAGTTATTCGGTT
Source organism: Diabrotica virgifera virgifera (assembly GCF_917563875.1). Classification (NCBI taxonomy): domain Eukaryota; kingdom Metazoa; phylum Arthropoda; class Insecta; order Coleoptera; family Chrysomelidae; genus Diabrotica; species Diabrotica virgifera. The sequence continues at coordinate 150,397,587 of NC_065451.1, read as the reverse complement.
CCTCAAAAGCAAAGTCAGCGTTTGGTGGTTTGTAGATTGACGTTACTGTACAGGAGTTTATCTCCACTGTGAGGATCTCGATGTCATTTTGATCTGTTAGAGATGTGGATGCTACGTCGATATCTGGTCTGACGAAGACTGCGCTACCATATTGGTCGTGTGGTCTCTCCAGTATGAGCTTCATACCCCGAATCCTTGCTCTGCGGCTTGCAGTACCTCTATGGGTTTCTTGAACCAGTAGAACATCGATACCATGTTCTCTGCACATATTAGACAATAGGTCTTCTTTATCTGCTGATAGTCCTTCAATATTAATTGAGGTCGTCAAATGGCCTTGATAAAGACCGTTTTGATTTTGATTGCATCTGTGTTGTTGGTACACCGACATACCGGAATAATAATAAACGACATCAATACATGTACCTACAAACTGATGCAAGAATCTTGAAAATCGGAGTACAAATAGTAAAGTTATAGATTGTCAAACTTAATCAAAAATTTTGGGTGGCGGAATTTTGTGCCGGTGAGTGTATTTTCAAGTAGTAGAGATAGGATGAAATAGTTGGGCCATTACAAGTAATCGCCATACCACTCACGTGAACCTTTTGCTTATAACAAATAATAAACAAAGTCATTATTGTCTGATTCTAGACTTGTAAGAAGTCAAAAAAGAAAAGACAATTACAAGGCATACATATATGATGATGTCTACAATTCTTTGCCAGCGAAGAAAACCTAAATAATCACCAAAAGAGTGACTGTTCACCAGTCCCGGTGCTAGGGTATAAGGTGCCCGCCTGCAAAAGTAGCGTATGCGCCCTTCGTTTTTTGTTAATTAGTATTTTGTATAACACCGGCAGACAAAAAACTCATTTTGGCGCCCCCCAAACATTGGCGCCCGCCTGCATTGCATCCCTTGCTGGCCCGTTATCGCCGGCCCTGCTGTTCACATATTTATACAGAACTTCCCACGACAAAACCTAAAATTAATAAGCTTGGTGAAATGGGACCAGAAAATAATATACTAAAATTTATAAACCTTCAAAAAATGTTACCTGTGCCATTTGTGATCTATGCGGACTTTGAAATTTTGCTTAAACCCATAAACCATACCGAACCTTTCAATGAAAATTCATATTTCGTTAAAACGGCTGAACACCAAGCACATTCGTTTGTATGCTACCTTAAATGCAACCCCAAAGTATTTATACAGAAATTAGATGATTTAGTAAATGAACTAACTATACACCAATCACCTTAAACATATTAAACCAATGTCACCGTTAGAAATCGAAAAACATGGTAGCGCTACCGAATGTTACTTGTGTGGGAAGTCATTTAATCCTTTCAATCATAAGGTAAGGGACCATTTAACTTAAAAATATCTTGGACTAACTCATAATTCATGTAATATAAATTACAAACTCTCAAATACAATACCAGTGCTTTTTCACAACATGAGTAATTATGATTGTCATCTTTTTGTTAAAGAGCTTTCAACAACTGGTGAAAAAGTTTCAGTAATTGCACAGACCAAAGAAAAATATATCACAATTTCTAAAAAAAATCTGGTAGAAAAGTCGAAAAAGGGTAAAAATAAATACATAAATCTTAGATTTGTTGATTCATACAGATTTTTGGCGAAATCTCTGGATATTCTGAGCACAACTTTAAACTCGGAGCAGTGTAAAGAAATTAAAAAGTATTTCCCATATAATAAACACTTTGAACTTGTAAGACGCAAGGGTGTCTTTCCTTATTCATATATGGATGGATTTGACGGACTCAAAGAAAACACATTACCACCTAAAGAAAATTTCTACAATAATCTAACTAACCAACACATTTCTGAGGAGGATTATGCAAGAGCAATTAGAAGAGGATGTATGGAACACATTTGATTGTAAATCTATGAGCGACTATGCTACATATTTACCTAATATCAGATGTCTTATTATTAACTGATGTGTTTAAAAACTTTAGAAAAATATGTCACAAAGAATACAATTTGGATCCTTGTCACTACATAACTAAAAAATTAACTTACTAAAATGAACACTACATAACTAAAAAATTAACTTGGCATAGAAACGGAGGCAGAAAAGTTGACCAAGATTATGCAGTAGGCTTGCTACCCCACACTATAAAACGCGTCAAGGAAAAAATGAAATATCTCGTTCAGTTAGAGAAAAAATTGTCGTTTGAGGAAGCAATGGCAACAAACTAGGACCACAGAAAATAAGAAAAAATTGAACAAAGCCACCAAAGAACTGAAAGAGCTAATCATAGCAGAAAAAAATCAGGGAATCCAATGTTACCTGGAAAGCCTTACACCTATAGAGACCACAGATTATTAGCTGTGGAAAGCACTGAAAAAATAAAAAGGTATTACTTGCTTAATTCACCAATAAAATATGATAACATCTGGCCTAGAAATGATAAAGAAAAATCGGAAGCTTTTGGCAAATATCTGAAAAACGTCTTCATGCCCTTTCCTTCCGAATTATCTGCTGAAGAACACAAAATTACCGACTATCTGAATGTACCCTTCCAAATGCATCTGCCTCATAATAAGTTCTCTATTAGAAAAATCAAACAAACAATTATGGAAGAAATTAATATAAAAAAGCTCCTAGTCACGATTTGCTATCAGGAAAAATTCTTCAAGAACTATCCGAAAAGTGCTATAGACTTATTATTTACATATTTATCTCTATACTACAACTAAATTATTTTCCTAGCATCTGGAAAGTCGCCCAGACCGTTATGATACCCAAGCCCGGTAAGAAAACAGAAGAGTTGTCTTCCTATAGACTGATAAGTCTACTGCCAATTATATCCAAGATTTTTGAGAAGCTATATGCTAAAAGGCTGTGTGTGTGTTTGTGTTTTATTGGCACTGGTTTAAGCAACCAACTGACCAGTCAATGTGTTTTAAATTCTCTCTTTTACAAAATATATGCTTAATATCTAAATTTAAGACTATTAGTAGGTACTACTAAGTTTTTTACTCTGTTTTTTTTTTAAATATATTTTTTAACAATTTTTTTATTATATTTTTTATTTTTTTTTATTTACTTTTTTTTCTTTTGTTTTTTTTTATGTATTTTTTGTATATTTTCTTACTACGCTAAGACCTAAACCCGATTCAACATCTCGGAGGTTTAGATCTTCTTGAGTAACTTTTTATTTTATTTTATTATTATTTTTTTTTTATATTTTTTTATATTTCTTTTATATTTTTTATTCTTTTTTTCAGAGCTTTAATTTTAAACAATTAACATGGTTGTATAAAATTTTACAAACATCTAGATTGTTTGATTGTAAAAGGTATATAGTATATAAGATTAAAAGGAAATTGTAGGTACATTAACTTGAACTAGATTGGTATAGAAATTTGATATTTCAATAAAATGTAAACAGCATATTATGTTGTAGATCAGCTAGCTCTCCACATAAACATTCATTATTATCTACAAGTCCTATTTCTCTTTTGTAGACTGGAGTCAGACAGTGATTACTTCTTATTCGACAAATAGTTTTGATAAAGCCTCTGTTGGAAACTTGATTAAACCATGTCTCGATGGGAAGTGTAGGTTGGATCTTTTTGTAATAATTTCCTTTGTCTAAATTGTTGTATTGTTAAAACTATAATAGGACTTTTCATCGATTGTCATTTGTTTCGAGCTCCTGTCAAATGTTGTATAATCTGTGTATAATATTAATATTAGTAGGGAACAACGCGGAATTAAAATCGATGGCAGATTTTTAAGTCACTTGAGATTTGTCGATGACATAGTACTCATAAGCAATAATACAGAGGAACTGATCTGCATGCTGAAATATCTTAACGAGAATCTGAGAAAATCGGTTTAAAGATGAATTTAAATATGTAAAATAAAAGTGATGACCAATCAAAATATCACAATAGACTTAGATGGCAGTGAAATTGAAAGTGTCGAAGAGTATATATACCTAGGTCACACGATCAAACTAGGCAAACAGAATCAAACGGCAGAGATAACTAGAAGAATCCGAATGACTTGGGCAGTGGTAGGAAGACTCAGTGATGTATTAAAAAATAAAAAGATACCAATAAATCTAAAGAAAAGGGTATTCAACAGTTGTATTCTACCAGTTATGACTTGAATTGATACTGCAAGGCAAGCATTTATAAAAATGAAGACACTGCTTACAAACAAAGACCTTCAGTTGCCTCTCAGATTGAGGGCTCTAAGATGCTACATATTTTCTATATTGCTATACGGAATGGAAGCTTGGACATTGAAGAGACAACACATAAGAAGAATATAAGCGTTCGAAATGTGGTGTTACAGAAGAATATTGAAAATTCAGTGGGTTCAAAGGATTACCAATGTTGAAGTGCTACGACGTTTAAATAAGGAGTTAGAAATTATGAAGAGTATAAAAACTAGAAAACTGGAATATTTGGGTCACATTACCAGAGGAAAAAAATATGAGTTGCTGAGAATTATTATGCAAGGAAGGATCCAAGGAAGAAGAAGCATAGGAAGAAGACGCATCTCCTGGCTGAGGAGAGAATGGTTTAACTGCAGTTCATTACAACTGTTAAGAGCAGCAGCCAACAAAGTGACCATAGCCATTATGATATCCAACCTCCAATAGGAGAGGGCACTTTAAGAAGAATTAATTAATTAAGAGAGAACTTTAAGACTTACGGAATATAGACCATGACACTTACAAAGGTAGCAGCCAATAGATTGAGAACGACACAGGGCGATCGAACGAGCTATGTTAGGAGTATCTCTGAGGGAACATAATATACAAAATGAAGAAGTGCGAAGAAGGACGTAGGTGGAAGATGTAATTGGAAGTATTGCGCGAATGAAATGGAACTGGGTAGGACACGTGGCACGGCAAAACAACGACAAATGGACGAGAAACATTGTACATTGGAGACCTCGCGAACACAGTCGTAGTAGAGGAAGACCACAAAAACGATGACTAGACGACGGGTCAACCCCAAAATCCCGACAGCCGCAATCCCGACGGCCAAAATCCCGACACGCCAGAATCCCGACAGGCCAAAATCCCGACAGGCCAGAATCCCGACAGGTTGATAAGTTTATTTTTAACATATAATTACACTTATTTCTTGTTTTTTTTGTTTATTGCCATCTGTTTTTTATTTTTTGTTACTAAACAAAAGTATTTACCATTTAATATGAACTAATTTTCTAAATAAAATTTCTAACATGGGTATATGATTAAATTATTTTTTTGCCAATATATAGTCCAATAATGTATAATCATGTGTGTATAATCAAATCCTGAATTCAAGTTTACTTTCATATAATATAATAGATATTATCATGTCACTTACAACCTCCCATTTCAGTAAGTACAGCTTTTATATTATAAAATGAAATGTTTAAATAATTTTTTTTCTTTTAAAATACATAATAATTAGTACCCGTACTTATTAGTAAGTAATAATTTTTCAATTTTAATACTCTATAATATGATTTGGTATTGCATTTGAATATTTGAAAAGGAAACAATTAATATTAAAAATGTAGTGGTCGGAATTTTTACTTATGCGAGGATTATTGCATGTCGGGATTTTGGCCTGTCGGGATTCTGGCGTGTCGGGATTCTGGCGTGTCGGGATTCTGGCGTGTCGGGAGTCTGGCGTGTCGGTGTTTTGGCCGTCGGGATTTTGGCTGTCGGGATTTTGGGCGCCACCGCTAGATGACATCAAAGCCAAAGAAGGGAGAAACTGGCACCAAATAGCACAAGATAGAGAAGAGTGGAGAACTCATGGGGAGGTCTTGGTCCAGGAGTGGGTGCAAACAGGCTAAAGAAGAATATTAATATATACGGATTAAACGACATGACAGAAGCTCTAAACAAATGACTGTGAATGAAAAGCCCTATAGACAAAAAGAAGATAATTTCAGATCACCAATTCGGATTCGGCAACAAATACGGGACAATAGAGCATGTTCATAGAGTGGTAAATCAAATCAATAAGGACCTGAATAGTAAAATATATTATTCAGCAGCTTTCCTCGATATATCTCAGGCTCTCGACAAGGTGTGGCATGAAGGATTGAAAGTTAAACTAATAGTCCAGAGAAATAAGGGTTTTCTCAGGGCACTCAAATATCCAGGTAGCTGACTACATTCTTAATTATTGTAGACCTACAGGAAGAAAACCTACCTGTTGTACAAGAATTCATCTGTACTCAGTAGATATATCTTAAAAACACCCTGTAATTATCTACGATAATTACTTTCAGTTATTTATGTCATCATAACAATATTACAACCTTCATTCGATTATATAAATATTGTTAGCCAAGATCACGATTCACTAATAATTGCAGAGTCAATTATAAACACTTTTCATGGTCGATGCTGAATAGGCATTTCTAAATATATAAACAGTTAAACTATAACAAGGGAATTCTTTATTATTATATTAGACATTCGTCATTCTATTTTGGTGATCAGACGTAATATTTCCACATTAAAGATAGTGTCTCTTTCTACACGAGATGTTCTTTGGGTGAGGTGCTACCAGCTTATACTAATGCGAGTGTAAATAAACCAACTCAACAAGTAAGCGTATCAATTATTCCACCCCTCGGATAAGGGATAACCACCCTCACCGGGAGAAGATAGCCTTAGTGCCCAGGGCTGTCATATGGCGATCCAGAACCAGGGAAGAACTCAGGACTGGTGAACAGGACAGGTATGAAGAAACACGTCAATGTTCAGGCACCTAGACCACCTTAGACAACAGTGTGGTATGTAAAATGGATGGAGACATCAGGCCGACGCGGAGCTGAAAAGGGAATAGTATGGAGATGGAACATCGTGGGACAATGGAAAATGGACAATGCTATGGAACGTGCAGCGAGGACTTGTGATACGAACAAAGACGCGTAAAAGTGGTAAGTCCATATTAGCTATTTTTATGGTATTTCCTGATTAATATAAAGTATAAAGTATAAACATTATGTGCTACCTTAATTACATTAATATATGTTTCAAGTTTACCTATTTTTACTTAATTATTCTATTCTATTACCAATATTTATCAATATACAAAGATTTTTTTTTACCCTCATATTAAGTTATTATAGGACGCAATGATACAATTTTATATGATTTTTACACATTTATCAACGTATATTTTATCCTTGCTGACTTTTATTCATTTATTATTTGACTACTGATTTTTAGTACATTTTTGCAATTTTTTATGATCTTAATATTTGCTAACGTAAATATACCTATCAAAATAAATATACGATATAACAAATATACGCTATATGCATAATACGTTTAAATTATTATTCTAACTACTTATTTACAAGGGTTAATATAACGTTATTTATTTGTGAATTTTTATTACTACTGCAATTTTTACATATTTCTACCATATATTGACGTATTATTTTATCTCTATATTTTTTACTATATATCTATATACTACATATCTATATACACCGTAAGACTATCGAATTTATATTTTCGCTAAGAAGTGCAGAAGCTGAAAAAAAAGAAAAAAAATTTATGTATAAATGAGTAGCAACAAAGTTACTTGGGAAGATTTTGTCAAAATAGTTGAGGAAATTGCACAAGAAATAGACAGGCAAAGCAGAAGAGTCTTAAAGAAAAAAGTTCCGAAATCTAAGGACATAAAGGAAGAAGTAACGACACAGCTAATTAAAGCTTATAACAAGTTCACGCAATTGACTAGGAAAAACTGGGAAGCACTTTCGGACAAACAAAGGGAATCGTGCAACAAATATTTTGGAAAAATCACAGACAAAGTTATACGATCATTTCAAGCAGTAAATGTGAGAACAGTGGTTCCAAGTTCAATACATCAACCAATCGACAAGGAAGTTGAAGAGGAACAAAGCGATGAGGAAATAGAAGAAGGAAAAAGCGACGAGGAAGGAGAAGAAGAAATAATTAACGACGAAATAAAAGAGAAAAAAGGTGACATAAAACAAGATATAACAATATTAAACATGGCTTTGACAATCAATGAATTTTTGAATATCGCAAGCAAGATATTGCCCAACGAGTTCGATGGAAGCGCAGGGAAATTACAACCATTTTTAGACGCATTAGAACTACTTGGAAAATTGGCAGGTCATGAAGACACAGCTGTAACGCTAATAAAAACGCGACTCACCAATAAGGCTAGGAACCTAATAACCACAGAAGATACAATTCCACGGATAGCTGAAGCACTAAAGAAAGAATTAAAAGGTGATAATCCGAAGAATTTAATAGCCAAATTAGAAAAAAAAAAAAGGCAAGGGCATAGAGATGCAGCAGTGTACGCATCTGAAGTGGAAGAGTTAGCAGAACAATTAAAAGTAGCATACATAGCGGAAGGAATGCCACTTGACTTAGCAAAGAAATATACGACGGAAGCCGTAGTAACAACAATGAAACGAAACGCTAATGCAGAGAAAGCTAAGCTAATACTGGAAGCAGGTAACTTTACATCACCGCAGGAAGTAGTATCTAAATTTTTGTCGATCGATACGACTGAAGAAAATGCACAAGGAAGAGTCTTAAATTATAGGACAAACTACGAGAATAGGAGAGGACAGCAGCAATACAGAAGAGGATACCATAACAAATATGACAGAGGAAGAAGAAATAACTTCGGACAACGGAACGAAGGAGAAGCAACGGACAATCAACGAAATTATTCGAACAGAGGATACAGACAATTTAACAATCAAACATACAGAGGAAACCAGAGAGGCGGACGTAACAGGAACGTAAAGGCGGAAATACATATCCGCGCCGCGAACTCCGCGCCGTGTGTGCGCCGCGCGTTCGTGGCGCGGTTATTGTTCGTTAAAATTTTTCATTTTGACGATCCAGAGGAAACTTACGAACGTTTAGTAATTGTAGATAATCATGTCTCTGTCCTGTACTTCTACTACATCTTATTATGGTATTGTTCTGAAACCATTTTCTTGTGTCATCTTATGCAATTTACTATTTTATGTGGAATAAGCCACAGTTTGGGAACATTTCGGGAACTACCTTTTTCGCTTCCTGGTAACACAAATATAATGGTAGGGGAGCCCAAGCGGGGATTTTTGCAGTTACTCGAGCGCGTTAGATTATCATATGGGGAGAAACGTGGTACCCTGCAGATGTACCTCCACCATATATTGGCTCTTAACAAAGGGGAGTTCGTTCAGGGGGGCCCGAAAAAAATCTATCCATAAAATATTCGAAATTGTCAGATTAAGATAAGGTAAGTTAAGTACATGCAAAAGAGTCTATATTTCAAAAATATCACGATTTGAGCGGGGCGTACGGAAATGGGTGAGTCAAAAAGTTTCACAAAAAAAGCGAATATTTCGCGAAATGAACGTCAGATTGAAAAACTAAAAACTACGTGTTCAATATTTTTCAAAAATCTATCGAAAAATTATAAACTTGACCCCCCACGGAGAGGGGTGGGGGGTAAATTTAAAATTTTAAATACAAATCCCGCGATCTTTCGCAAAATAAACATCATATCGAAAAACTGCAAAATACACTTTATCAATGTTTTTGAAAAATCTATCGAATGGTTCCAAACACGACCCCCCACGGAGGTGAGGTGGGGGGTTACTTTAAAATCTTAAATGGTAGACCCCGTTTCTTATTGCAGATTTGGATTGTTTGTATAAAAATAAACAACTTTTATTCGAAACATTTTTTTGAATTATGGATAGATGGCGCTATAATCGGAAAAAGGATTGTTGGAAATGGAAAATTAAATTAAAAAATGGGAAGTCCCCACTAAAATGGAAAATTTTACTTAACTTTTTTGGTTTTAGTACCTAATAATCACAACCCAATAGGTCGCCAAAGCGCTCGAGTGACTGCACATTTAGCATACTTTGCTCCCCTACCATAATATACCTGCTTGTTCCTACAACCAGAAACAAAATTAGAGAACTATAGGTACTTCCAAGTCATGCGATACCTTTTTCGTTTTCCGGTGACACAATTGTAATGTATCTGCTTGTTTCAACTGCGTAGCTTCACTAGAAACGAAATTAGAGAACTATAGGTTCTTCCAAGCCCTGTGTTAACTTTTTCGCTTTCCCGTGACCCAATAATAATATATCTGCTTGTTCCAACTCAGTTGCTTCACCAGAAGCGAAGTTAGGAAACTATAGGCTCTTCCAAGATGTGCGTTACCTTTTTCGCTTTCCGACGACACAATTATAACATATCTACTTGTTCCAACTCCGTTGCTTCACCAGAAGCGAAGTTAGGAAACTATAGGCTCTTCCAAGTTGTGCGTTACCTTTTTCGTTTTCCGTTGACCCAATTATAATATATATGCTTGTTCCAACTACGTTCCAACTATTTCCGAAGTGAAAGTCGAAAGGTCAAGTAAACTTGATTTCAAACTCGAATTGTTGCTTATGCCCAAATAAAATAATAAATCTTATTTTTAATACATGTTATTTTTAGTACAACAATGAACTAACATTTTTTAAAAAGGTCCGCATGTACATTTTTTTATTTCAGCTTCTATTTCCGTTCAGATCGGATTTAAGTTGTTTCTTAAATTAAATGGTTCTTTATTGAGGATCCCACAATAATGATTTTCCACGGTAAACATCAATTTCCTTCCGACAGTTCCTACCATTCCATTACTAACAAATATTCAACTCATGCGCGCCAAAACCAACAAACCACTCGCAAACCCGTCCAAATACGTATTGCGAACCATCAAAGCGTTTGTTGAAAAACCGACAGAATGGACAGCCTAAGTCTGACGTCACAAATGTCACAAAATTGGGAGGAGCTTATATTGGCTCCAAACAATTTTGTTTGTAACCTTAAATGGTCATAAGGAATTTTTCATTTATGTGCTTTGTGTGGCAAAATAAGACTTCATTTAGGTATTTCGTTAAAGAAACGTGTTAATTAAGAGATTTTTATTCGTTTTTGCTCAGGTGGTTTTTATTCCTTAGTGATTGAAAATAAACATAACCTCAAAACTGTTTACATTCTAATCATTGCATTAAATTAACTCACCTGGGCAAAAACGAATAAAAATCTCTTAATTGGCACGTTTCTTTAACTAAATACCTAAATGAAAAGTCTTATTTTGTCACACAAACCACGTAAACAATAAATTAAAAATTCCTTATGAGTGTTTAACATTATAAACAGAATTGTTTGGAGCCAAATATAAGCTCCTCCCAATTTTGTGACGTCAAGACTTAGGCTGTCCATTTAGATCGTGGTGCGCCGTGTGCGTGCCGTTTGTGCGTCACTTGAAAACACGTACTAATCTGACGAATACGCTGCGCGCGAGCGGCTCGCACACCGAGCAGAGCGCATATGTATCTCCGCCTTAAGGTTACTAGAAATAGAGGACAGTCAAGAAGAGCAAGAAAACCAGCAGTTGGGGTTTTGAATGAACAAGAAGTTGGAAGCACACAGGCAGAAATAAAATTTAACATTTACAACTTCGACCTAAACCTAACGAACTTTGTACGAATGAAAACAGGAATTCTTGAAAACACAAGCACTTTTATCATAGACACAGGAGCTGACATTTCAATACTAAAATGTTCACAAGATTTTATGAAGGAACAGGTGAAACCAAACACAAAGGCGAAAATAAAAGGAGTCACTAAAGGAGAGTTGCAAACAATGGGAGAAGTTGAGACAACACTCGAAGTAAAAGGAACTCGATTCGAACACATCTTTCAATTGGTAGAACCTAACTTTCCAATTCCAACAGACGGAATCATTGGGAGAGACTTTATTTCTAACTTTCAATGTATACTAGATTACGCAAACCTTAAAATGCACATTAAAGAGGACAACGATTGTTACATTAGTACGAAAATTCTGGATAATATAGACAATGACACCATAATAATACCGCCTAGATGTGAAATTTACAGAATCGTAAAAATTTTTCAAACGTTAAAGAAAGACAGGATAGTGGAACAGCAAGAAATACAACCAGGAATATTCATAGCAAGAGCAATTATTTCAAGTAATAATCCATACATCAAAATTTTGAACACAACGTACGAAACAGTAAATGTAGACGCAAGCACAATCAGGACGTTGGATATTAAACTATTCAATATATATAGGCTAGTCAACGACAGCAAAGACAGAAAAAAAGAATTACGAGAATCACTGAAATTAGACATACCAGAATACATACGAGACAACTTAGTATCGTTATGCGAGGAATATTCAGACATATTCGCCCTAAGGCATGATATGTTAACCTGTAACAATTTCTACGAACAAAAACTAAGAGTTAAAGACCAAACTCCGGTATATATCAAGAATTATAGGACACCTCATGCGCAAACAGAGGAATTAAATCGACAAGTACAAAACCTAAGAGACCAAGGAATCATAGAACCATCTACATCCGAGTACAACAGTCCAGTAGTACTGGTACCGAAAAAAGCTATAGATGGAGGAAAAGCATGGAGATTATGCATAGATTTTAGACAACTGAACAAGAAGATAGTTACAGACAAATTTCCATTACCAAGAATAGATTCGATATTAGATCAACTAGGAAGAGCAAAATGGTTTTCAGTTATAGACTTAATGTCAGGCTTTCACCAGATACCATTAGAAAAATCATCGAGAAAATACACATCGTTCAGCACAGAAAATGGAGCATTTCAATTTACCAGATTACCTTTTGGATTAAATGTAAGCCCAAATAGCTTTTCAAGAATGATGTCAATAGCATTTTCAGGATTAACACCAGACAAAGCATTTCTTTACATGGACGATATCGTAGTAATTGGAATATCCGAAAAACATCACTTAGACAACCTGAAAAAGACATTTGAGACATGTCGAAAATTCAATTTGAAACTTAACCCAGGAAAATGTCAATTCTTTAGAAGGGAAGTAACATATTTAGGACATGATCTTTCTCAAGAGGGAGTATCACCAGACAAAGCGAAGTATGCAGTAATTGAACAATATCCGACACCTCAGACAGCGGAAGAAACAAAGAGATTTGTAGCATTTTGCAACTATTACAGACGTTTTATTAAAAATTTTGCGGAAATATGCAGACCACTCAACAAATTATCGAGGAAAGGAGTAGAATTTTCGTGGACCGAGGAGTGTGAAAAAGCATTCAAAAAGCTTAAAGCATCTCTGACGAAACCACCAATTTTAAAATATCCTGATTTCAACAAACAGTTTATCTTAACAACAGACGCATCCAATGAGAGTTGTTCAGCAATCCTAAGTCAAGATTATAACGGAATTGACCTACCTATAGCATATGCATCAAGAAGTTTTAGTAAAGGAGAATGTAATAAACCTATAATCGTTAAGGAATTACTAGCGATTCATTGGGGAATTAATTATTTTAAATGTTATCTATATGGAGCACCAACATTCAAAGTAAAAACAGACCATAAATCTTTGACACACCTATTTGCAATGAAAGAACCAACCTCAAAACTCACGAGGATCAGATTAGACCTAGAAGAATATGACTTCGAAATAGAGTATATAACAGGGAAAAGTAACTACGCAGACAGCCTTTCAAGAATAACATTGCATCAACTAAAAAACCTATACATAGACAACGCCCATATACTAGCCATAACAAGAGCTCAAGCAAAAGAAAAGGAGAAAGAAGCAAGACAAACAAAGGCTGAAAGTGAACTCGCACTACAGCCAGAAGCCACCAAACAGACAGTAAGGAAGGTACTAAATAATTTAGAGGCGCATAGACTACCAATTTTGTCCTTTGGAGCAGAACTAATCTCACCAAGACTGAGCATTAGGGCCAAAAACAAAATAAAATGCAGCAAAAGCATAGCCACAGGATTGAATCATTTCGATTTAAACCAAGCGTTGGTACAGCTTGATAAGCTGGCGGTAGAGAATGCAGTACGTAAAGTAAAAATATACGTAAATGATATTATTTTTAAAATGTGCACAATTGATGAATTTATTAAAGAAGGAAATAAAAAATTGAAGAATATAGAAATATACATATGTGAAGTACCAGAAACAATAAAAGATGACAAAGAAAAACACAGATTAATAGAAGAATACCATAATCACCCGATGTTCGGAGGACACTTAAAGAAAAATAGACTAATAAAGAAGCTAAAAGCAAGATTTAGATGGAAAAATTTGGAAAAAGACGTAAGAAAATACGTTAAACAATGCCATGAATGTCACATTAACAAACCGAATAGAACACTTGTCAAAGAAGACGTGATATCGGACACTTCTTCGAAACCAGAGGACACAGCGTACATAGACATGATAGGTCACCTCACTAGAAGCAATGAAGACAAAAAAGAGCGGCAAGAAGAAAAGAATAAGCTCAAAGCAACACCACAACACTTTAAAAGAGGAGACCTAGTCCTTGTAAAAAGGGAAGAGAATGGTAAGTTTGATAGTCTTTATGTAGGTCCTTTCACGATAACAGAAGTAAATAACGTTAATTGTAAAATCAGAATAGAAAACAATAAAATCAAGGAAATACATAAGAATAGATTATATGCTTACAATCCGAAAACACAGTGAGTGACAAGTGTTACGAAACAATGTTGTTAAACGAACATTTTATATTATTTATGTATTTGCGTAGGCTTAGGAAGTTTGTATATAAAATAAATTTTTTGTATTGATTACAACACAGTATGGGTTGGTAGCACGACTTGCAAATTTCCCTCCCCGTAGTCGGAAAATTCCTAAAAAGGGAAGGTGTACAAGAATTCATCTGTACTCAGTAGATATATCTTAAAAACACCCTGTAATTATCTACGATAATTACTTTCAGTTATTTATGTCATCATAACAATATTACAACCTTCATTCGATTATATAAATATTGTTAGCCAAGATCACGATTCACTAATAATTGCAGAGTCAATTATAAACACTTTTCATGGTCGATGCTGAATAGGCATTTCTAAATATATAAACAGTTAAACTATAACAAGGGAATTCTTTATTATTATATTAGACATTCGTCATTCTATTTTGGTGATCAGACGTAATATTTCCACATTAAAGATAGTGTCTCTTTCTACACGAGATGTTCTTTGGGTGAGGTGCTACCAGCTTATACTAATGCGAGTGTAAATAAACCAACTCAACAAGTAAGCGTATCAATTATTCCACCCCTCGGATAAGGGATAACCACCCTCACCGGGAGAAGATAGCCTTAGTGTCCAGGGCTGTCATACTGTTTCCTGCCTAGAATTCGCGTCCGTTTTTTAATTATTAACAATTTAGAGCAAAAAACGCGATTTTTTCAATTTTTTGCACCCTATTAAAAAGCTAAATATGTAGTTGAAATAAAATTACAAAATTTGATTTTTTAGAACATTGAAAAAGCTTCAAAATGCCTATTTTGAATGTTAAAAAGTCAATTTGTTGCTTCGCAAATTGCAAAATAAATGAAAATCGATATTTGTTAATAACGTTTACTAAATTTAACTTAAAACTTTAAGGTTTCACCCAAAGTTGGATATTGGGGTACTTAACAAACCCTCAAAATTTGAGATTGATCCATTATAGTTATTTTCCTAACTAGTGCGGAAAGTCATACTTTTCCGCACGCGATTGCAGTTTGCCGAACTCCGCTTCGCTTCGTTCGGCAAGCAGTCGAGTGCGGAAAAGAGACTTTCCGCAAGAGTTAGGAACAATATTTTTTCTACGAACGTTTAAAAAATGACCAAATCTTAATCAATTAATTGAATTAACCCATTAGCGCCGTGCGTTACTTTAAAGCGACGGCAGACATACCTGTATTTGGGAGGAGCTTGAAGTCATAAGACAGTCATAAAAGAGGTGTGACCTTGCAAATTCCATCAACCATAATCGCTCACACTCGGTTATGCGTATCTATTTGCGGTGTTAAGAACTGTTTGTTAGTTTGGTGCATTTGAAGTTGAGTATAATATTAGAACGTGAAAATAATGGACATTCGATTTGAGTAAGTACCATAATTTCGATATAAATGAAACTTATTATTTATATATGTTAAATTTGTGTTGATTATACTTCTAACAAAACATATTTTAAATAATTTATATGAATTGATCAATAACTACTTGTCAGTGCCTGTTGTAACCCAGCCGTTGCCTTAAAACAACGCTAGGCGCTTGTACTACCTATATTTTAAATTTTATCATTTTTGTTCTAGGCGAGGATTTTCGCTTACTCAAGCCCTTGATATAATTTATAATGATGAACTAGGTGGCGATATTTTTGTAGAACCTCCAGATACAAATAATGTAGACACTGACGAGAATTAATATGAACCATTCGCGAAAACCGAGTTCCCAGAGGATGTCCGTTAACTCCTAAAAATGAGTTTCTGAAAAAAGATCGAGGCTATTTTGAAACAGCTATTGAACGAAATGATGGACAATTATATGTCCGGTGGATGGATAATGCAGCAGTAACAATGATTTCATCATCCTGCGGCACTCAAGAAGTAGGTCAAGTAAGAAGATTTTCTCAGAAACTCAAACGAAACATACTTGTTTCTAGACCGAAATTGATCGCCAAGTATAATACATTTATGGGAGGAACTGACCAAATGGATCAGAATGTAAGTTGCTACCGGATCAGTATTCGTGGCAAAAAATGGTAATGGCCAATTTTTACGTGGATGCTCGATGTTGCATTACAAAATAGTTGGATATTGTATAATAAAACTGGCAGAGAAAAGGTATCGCAATTAGATTATATAAGAGAGATTGTAAGCACATATTTAGCGAAGTATAGTGTACTTAGTAAAAGAAGTGGAAGACCGTCGGCTTCCTTGACAGCATCTGTCGACAGCCGAGTATCGGATGACATTCTTTTGGACACCATACCATCAATCATTTGATACAGTACATTCCAGATGGGAAAAAGAGAAGATGTGCGTCTAAAACATGTAAATCTATCGTTAGAACAGAGGCGTGCGGTCCATGGAAGCGGCGGAAGCGCCGCTTCCCTATTTATACGTCGATATAAGAAAATATATTATTAATTAATATTTAATAATAAAAAATTTTCTGTAATCCAAGTAATCTACATATTACCTAGGCAATAGGCATTGAAAAATATTAAAAATTAATCGCGTACGAACGAACTCAATATGCACACAATTCAACTATTTGGTCCACTCCTGACAGAAGCGCATCTCAAAATCGCCGCTTGTCGTACAGTTGTCCCGTTTAAAAAGTGGTCAGGGTTCAATGACCGCACCCACTAGTCGCGCGAATTTTGGTACCATGGAAGCGCTTATCCTATCGCCTTCGCGAAAGTGAGATGCTCCGACTGTTACTGCTGCTAAGGGGTGCTTAGGTATTACATACATTCGCTTAAAGAATATTTCGATTTAAATTTTTTGCAGAGATTTTTCCTTTTACTGATCTTTTATTTGACATTTTACAGAAATCAAATGGTATTGCATTTTGTATCAGACAAATTGATGACTTTATTAATACGATAATTAAAAAAACGAGAGCAGTTTAAAAATATTTGGGATAAAACTGAACATGGGGTTTGAACATGAAAGAAAAATAATGAAGATTGATAATTTCGGAGACAGAGAGACAGAGAAAACATAGGAAACAAAGAGACCTTTTGATAATATTCTACAACAAATGAATTCTAGCTTTCAAAATTTTAACGATTTAAAATTAGTAGTATATATATATATATATATATATATATATATATATATATATATATATATATATATATATATATATTGTTAATATCGAAACCATATTAATTCAAATTTTACATATCTTAACAATATATATATATATATATATATATATAATTATATATATATATATATATATATTGTTAAGATATGTAAAATTTGAATTAATATGGTTTCGATCTTAATATTTTAGAAAAGTTAAAACATATAATAAAAATATACCAAAATTCATTTCGAAGAAATGAAAGTCAATTATCTTTGGATGGCCGTAGGTAAACAAAATTTAAATAGGGATTAAGTATTTTCTTTGTACAGTTAGTATGATAAGAAAGTGGTTATGTGTTTGGACAATGAGACCGGGTTTCCCAAATGGACTTTTGCGGCGAGGGAACAATTGTATTTAGAAATTTAAATGAATGTAATCTTTGTTTAGATATTAAGAAAGGAAAAAAAAAACCGATTGGCATGTAATTAGTTTTAGGAAATTTCTAATGGTAGGGAAAATTGGTGTTTGTTATCTGAAAGGTAGATGGGGATAAAATTGAGGAACTCGGATTGGTGAAGAAGGAAAAAGGAGGGGCTAGGTATGAAGAATGGGAGTTTAGCGAAATGTTAGAGGGTGGAAGAAGAGTCAGTTGTTAAATGATCGTTAAGTCGACTAGTGGTGATCTCTAAGAGTCTCCTGAAGTAGTAAGGCAGATAAGTGAATAGTTGTGAGTTTGTTGAAATAAGTGTCCTGACGGAAGCTCATCACGTAAAGCATTGTAAGTTATATTGTTCTACTTATATTCCAAGAGTCACCGTTGCATGCCGGAACGAGAAATAGATTCAGTTTATCGAGAGGAGAAAAGGCTAGCATTGTTTTTTGAAAGATACGTGCATCTGTAGGGGGTCATTAATGACAATAGGCTTGCAATAATTTGTTGCGAGATTGCTGACTACATAGGGGGCTGCTAAGAGTAAATTGTAGGCGACCAGAGACAAGAATTTGGACAACTCATCATCCGAGAGACAGTTTTATTTTTTTTGTAGAATTATTCATAACGCAAATTTCAATAAGTACTTTAGATAGTGGTAGGGTTATTTCAATAATCAGAATAGGAAATATTATTTTTAGAGGATATTTTGAGGGTGAATTTATTTCAATAGATACTTTTGTACCATATATGTGTTTTATTCCGTTAATCTTTGACCTTATTTATCATATGTAAAGCAAAGGAGATATTGAAGCACGAGAATATAAAACCCTGAGATTAGAGCATTAAATAGTGTGATTAAATCATAAGTGCATCATTAAAATTAAATTTAATTAATTAGTTAATTATCTAATCAAGTGCTTTGAGCACACCGATCTTTGAATATCACATTAACTGGAGCCCAGAACGTGGTGGCTTAAAAATATCGCAGCTTTGCATTTGATGGTAGGGAAAGAGATAAGGAATAACTACAGGTGATCCAGAGATAATTTGACAATTTTTCCAGGTGTAAAAATAATTTTGATTTATGGATTGATCGTAGGTATTGGATATTTACTGCCATTGAATTATTTGATTTTTTTTTACCAATCGTACATTTGATATTTATTTTGAAATTTACTGATTGCATATTTGATATTTGTGGCGAAAATTTATTAAATTTGGGGAGAAATATTTGTCGTGTTCTGCAACTTATAGAGTGTTGTAAAATTTCACATTTGGCGGGGACAAAGAAAACAGTAACGAAAAGAAACAACATGTCGACCACAAGGAGGCAAAGCAAAATGCAAGAAAACAGAGAAGAGGAAAAAATTGTTGAAGAAGGATTGGATAATGAAGGAGATACAACGATTATGGAGAGAAAAGAACAGGAATTAACAGGAATAGAGAAACTATTGCAACTGATGCAACTCCAGTCACAACAAATGGATAGAAATCAACAGGAAACAAAAAGGACAATGCAAGAAAATCAACAGGAATCAAAACGAGCCATGGAAGAAACACAAAGAGAAATATCACAGAGAATAGAACAGAAATTGGAAGATAATGATGGCAAATTGAAAAAGCGTTTGGAAAAATATGAAAATGAAATGAAAGCCTGTTTAGAAAAAGTTAGAGAAGAAACAGAAAGGAAACTGGAGATGCAACGAGAAGAAATAGAAACTAAAATGAAGGATATTAAGAATGTGCAGAAGATGGAATTAGAACAGTTAGAAAGCAAATTTGAAAATGCAATACAAGAAGACAGGCGAGAAATAGAAGAAAAATTTAAGCAAAACGAAAAACAAATTGCGGAACTCAAGAATCAACAGAATTGTGGAGAAAGAAGGGAAATGATTATCCATGGTACAAGCGACGCGAAAATACAATTTGGCGGGGATATTAGAAAAACACACCCAGTACCATTTGTTAAAAATTTGAGAACCAAATTGCAACATATTAGATATTTTGACGACTGCAAAGAAACAATTAGAAACCATCTGAAAGAAGGAGCAGCGTTATGGTATGAAAGTAAAGAAGATGAGTTTGAAAATTGGACAGATTTCGAAAATAAATTTCTCAACTATTTCTGGGGGAAAGTTAAACAGAGGGAAATCAACCAAGAGCTACAGAATGGAAGATATCACGAGAAAATGGGAATATCGGAGGAAAGATATGCTTTGCAGATATATAACAATTCCAAATATCTAGACTACAAATACTCTACCGAACAACTGGTAGAAATGATAAGCAGACATTTCGAAGAAACGCTGGAGGACCACGTGATTTTGTGAAACTATCAAGATATTGATAGTTTGTGCCAATTCCTTCAAGTAAGGGAAGCAAAACGAAGAGAAATGCGAAACAGAAGACAACATGAACAATATAATGGACCGGCAAGAAGGTATCAATCAAATTATGACCAGAGAAACCGACATGCCCAATCAACAAACGAAGATAGGCCGAGAGAATACCAAAATTACAATAGACAACAAAATTATGATAACAGGAATCACGCAAAAAATAGAACATATGAAAATCACAACAGAAACAGAGATGCACAAAATCCTCCGACTAGGAATACGAACGAACAAAGGGACGGTAGAAACAATCAGAATTTCCAACGACAAAATAGAAGGGAGATGAATCATGTAACAATAGAAAACGAGGAAGAAGATATATGCAATGAATCCAGACAGGATTTTCAATAAAGCATCCACTGAACAAACATAAACAACTCTCCGGTATATTTTGTCATCCGAGAGAGTTTATACAGTTGGCGGGAAATGAAAGACAAAGTTCTAATTCCAATTTAATATTCTTAGATGCATTTATAAAACATAAAGCGATTAAAATTTTGATTGATTCTGGATCGGAGATATCGTTAATCAATAAGAAACTAGTAAAAGAATTAAATTTGGACAGATTTGTGTACAAAATTCCTAGGGTTGTTTTAGTGGGTGCAAACAACAAAAAATTGACGACAGTAAATGAAGGTTTGGGAGTGCGGATCAGAGTGGGAGACAAATACTATATTATGCAATGTGTGGTGATCGAAGATTTAAACCATGATATGATAGCGGGAATTGATGAATTGAGTGAAAAACATATCACCATAAATTTTTCGGAGAATAAACTGGAAATCAGAGCAGAACCAGACAACATAGAAGAAGAAACGGAAATAGAGAGGAAAATAATTGTTGAAAAGATAAATGAACAGGAAAAACATAAAGAAATCAATATGACTGTAGAGGAAAAACCGAAAGTACAAGAAAAAAATCAACCAGAAAAAAAAAAGAAGGAAGAAAAAGAAGAAGAGTTCAAAAAGAAAGAAGGAAAACACGGTGGATACAAGAGAAAGACAGGAAATCGAAGATACGGAAGAATTGTCAGCAATCGACGATAAAACAGAAAGGAAGCAGGAAGAAAAGGAAGTTCTCATAAGAGAAATGAAAGCAGTAGAAACATGGTGCTCGGGATACCAAATGGAAATTGAAGATAAAAAAAAAACAGAAGAAGAAATAAAGGATGAGGACAGAGAAGAAATGGCAATAATGGACGAGAATCCAGAATTTTATGAAGAAATATTATGGACAGTGAACACATGCGAACAAAATGAGGATGAAAGAAAATTAAAATGTGGAGAAAACATGGAAAAGGAAGTAGAGAAGATTCTAGAAAATTATGGAGATTTGATTAATGAAGAAAGCCGAGTGGCTAAAAATTATGAACATTCTTTTAAAGTTAAAAACTTAGAAAATTTTAAATCCAAGACATATCCAATCCCGTATAAATACAGGCAAAGCGTCGGACAGGAAATTGAAAAAATGATCGAAGACAAGGTGATAGAAAGATGTGACTCTCCATATATCAACCCGATAGTATGCGTTAAAAAATCGAGTGGTGATTTGCGATTATGTTTAGATGCAAGAAACATTAATTCACACACAATCGCGCAATACGAAGCGCCTTTGAACATCGAAGCCATATTTGGACGAATCACAGGGTCACACATTTTTTCCAAAATCGATTTGAAACATAGTTTTTGGTTAATACCTTTGGCAGAGAAATGTCGAAATTATACCGCTTTTTCGATCGACGGAGTGGTATACCGATTTAGGGTGGTACCATTTGGCCTACAGAGTGCATGCGCTGCTTTGGTTCGCGCATTGAACACAATCTTAAATAGGCATGAAGAATTTGTTGTACATTACATAGATGATTTATTAATTTTCTCACCAGATATAACAAGCCATCTACGACATATTCACACTGTGCTAGAAGAACTGGATCAAGCGGGATTGAAATTAAATATTCAAAAGTGTCAGTTTTTCCAAAAGGAAATACTGTATTTAGGATTCAAATTAGACACAAAAGGGATTAGTCTTGCAGAAGATAGAATCGAAATTATAAATAACTACGCTAGGCCAACCAATTTAAAAACATTGCGGGGATTTTTGGGAATGGTAAACTATTTCAAAAAACTAATACCAGACATCAGCACAAAAGAAATACCGTTGATAGCATTACTTAAGAAAAATGTTAGGTGGAAATGGGGAACGGAACAAGAAATGGCTTTCAAAAATTTAAAAGGAGCTTTCTCCACAGCTGTAAGAGTACACCACCCAAGATATGATCAACCTTTCATTCTCCGGACCGATGCTTCCATAACAAAATTCGCAGGGGTGTTATCACAGATCCAAGACGATGTAGAGGTGCCAATCTGTTTTGTCTCCCGTGTAACCAAAACATATGAGAGAAAGTACAGCGTTACTGAATTAGAGTTCGCCAGTGTGTTATTTTGTGTAAATAAATTACGGTTTTACCTACTAGGGGCAAAATTCACCGTTGAAACAGACCATGCAGCTTTGGTACATATAATGAAAAATAGGCTGGTAAATAATAGAATTCATAGGGGCATTCTTTTACTTCAAGAGTATGATTTTGAATTTAAATATATCAAAGGAACTGACAATATCTTGGCTGATGCGTTGACGAGAGATGAACAATTCCGCAAAGAGGACCACAAAACTCTCCACGTTGGCATGAACATAATGAGAGAAGAAGCAGGCTTATTTTCTTTGGCTCAGATCAGGGAAAATCAGGAACAACTGGATGAAAGAGAAAAGCAAAGGGCCGAACAAGAAGATAACTTATATTTTAAGAGGGTCGATGGTAAAGAACTATATGTAATCACGGAACAGATGGCAAAAGAAGTTTTAGCAAAATTACACTGTGACAACGGACACATTGGAAGCAGGAAGGTGTGGCTTATGTTCAGGGAGAACTACATTTGTCGACAGGACTATACAATAGCCAAAGAGATGACTCGAAATTGCGAGACATGCCAAAAGTGTAAAAGTAAGAATTTCAAAAACGAAAACATCACAAAAAACGTCATAACTCGGAAGAAACTGGATATTGTCGCCATTGATATGTTGAGCGATTTAATAACAACAACACAGAGGAATAAACACATATTAGTTATGGTGGATGTTTTCTCAAAGTATTTAAAACTGTACCCATGTAGAACCACGAAAGGAGCTGAAATACTTCGGAAGATAGACGATTTTATCGAAACAGTGGGAAGACCAGACAATATTTTGTTGGACAATGCGACATACTTTAGGAATGACCGTTTTAAAGGGGAATTAAGAGAGAGAGGCATAAATACAAAATTTGTAAGCATCCGACATCCACAGAGCAACCCATCAGAGCGTTTTATACAAGAAGTCACAAAATTTCTAAGAATTGCTGCGGAAGAACATCATCGACATTGGGACAGAAAAGTGTTTGAAATAGAGACGTATTTGAACTGTGCACCAAATACGGTTACCAAGGAGACGCCTTTATATGTAATGAAAGGAACAATGCCTACGAGACCGTGGGAAGACACCGCCCCCAGACAATACGAAGAAGTGATCGAGGTGGTTCAACGAAGATTGAGACGAAGTGGAGAGAAATATCTCCAAAGGCAAGAGAGGACCCGAAGAAGAAGGCCGGTTACATTCCAGAAAGGGGATAAAGTTTTAGTGAGGGCACTGAGGGTGTCCAATTTACAAAATGGTATTTGTGCTAAATTGATGCCGGTATTTGAAGGTCCATATAGGGTCAATACGGAAAATGGGGTAAATAGTTATGAATTAGCGCATATAGAGACAGGCAAGATACGGGGTATTTTTAACATTCACGACATTTATAAGTATCATGAGTAGAGTTTGGTAACATAATGGAATAATTTGATCCTAAAAAAACTTGTGTCATTTAAATAAATAACAGAATTTTTTCGGCAAATCAAATGGCGGGGAGTTGTAAAGATATGTAAAATTTGAATTAATATGGTTTCGATCTTAATATTTTAGAAAAGTTAAAACATATAATAAAAATATACCAAAATTCATTTCGAAGAAATGAAAGTCAATTATCTTTGGATGGCCGTAGGTAAACAAAATTTAAATAGGGATTAAGTATTTTCTTTGTACAGTTAGTATGATAAGAAAGTGGTTATGTGTTTGGACAATGAGACCGGGTTTCCCAAATGGACTTTTGCGGCGAGGGAACAATTGTATTTAGAAATTTAAATGAATGTAATCTTTGTTTAGATATTAAGAAAGGAAAAAAAAACCGATTGGCATGTAATTAGTTTTAGGAAATTTCTAATGGTAGGGAAAATTGGTGTTTGTTATCTGAAAGGTAGATGGGGATAAAATTGAGGAACTCGGATTGGTGAAGAAGGAAAAAGGAGGGGCTAGGTATGAAGAATGGGAGTTTAGCGAAATGTTAGAGGGTGGAAGAAGAGTCAGTTGTTAAATGATCGTTAAGTCGACTAGTGGTGATCTCTAAGAGTCTCCTGAAGTAGTAAGGCAGATAAGTGAATAGTTGTGAGTTTGTTGAAATAAGTGTCCTGACGGAAGCTCATCACGTAAAGCATTGTAAGTTATATTGTTCTACTTATATTCCAAGAGTCACCGTTGCATGCCGGAACGAGAAATAGATTCAGTTTATCGAGAGGAGAAAAGGCTAGCATTGTTTTTTGAAAGATACGTGCATCTGTAGGGGGTCATTAATGACAATAGGCTTGCAATAATTTGTTGCGAGATTGCTGACTACATAGGGGGCTGCTAAGAGTAAATTGTAGGCGACCAGAGACAAGAATTTGGACAACTCATCATCCGAGAGACAGTTTTATTTTTTTTGTAGAATTATTCATAACGCAAATTTCAATAAGTACTTTAGATAGTGGTAGGGTTATTTCAATAATCAGAATAGGAAATATTATTTTTAGAGGATATTTTGAGGGTGAATTTATTTCAATAGATGCTTTTGTACCATATATGTGTTTTATTCCGTTAATCTTTGACCTTATTTATCATATGTAAAGCAAAGGAGATATTGAAGCACGAGAATATAAAACCCTGAGATTAGAGCATTAAATAGTGTGATTAAATCATAAGTGCATCATTAAAATTAAATTTAATTAATTAGTTAATTATCTAATCAAGTGCTTTGAGCACACCGATCTTTGAATATCACATTAATATATATATATATATATATATATATATATATATATATATATATATATATATATATATATATATATATATATATATATATATATATATATATATATATATATATAATTTTAATAAAATAAAAATGTATACCATTTTCTTGACTACTTCGCCATAATCTTAATATTTCTAATTATAATTCATCAAAATTTCCCACAGAGGAATTTATTTCATTACGATTAAATAATGAAAATTTTTTGATATCCCAGCTTTGCATTCTCTGTTAAGTGTCATTTATGAAACAACTGACATTAATGATAAAGAAATACCCAGAAATCTGGGATTTCTTTATAACTACTGGTTTAAACAAGTCACTGTGTGAAGTGGTCAAGTTGTGTGAATTAGTACTACCAACTATCCCAGCCACAAGTATATCAGTTGAACGAAGTTTTGCAGTATTAAGATGCATTAAGAGTTTCAAATTAAGAGTTTAAAAGAAATTCAACAAGCGAAGACAGACATTGAAAGTTAGCCCTATTATCCATTGAAAAAGACTGCATTCGACAATTATCAGAAGTTGATAGGAGAATAGACCTCGAGTATAAATAAGTGTCATTTTAGTGAAAGTTGTGTGTTGTGGAAAATGCCTCGGAGTATAAAATTTTTTTTAAATAGGATTCTTCTTTAGAAAACCAAGCCCGGCGCGAGGACCCAAGGCCCGAGCTTGCAATACAGATCAATGATAGGTCACTAGTCACTAGAAATAGCGGGAATAGAGTGCCTCACGCATTCACGCGTCACGGATTTAGTGTGTGAGTCCTTGTACGCAGGACGTCTCACATAATTAAGTACTTTGCTGATAGAGAGCCCCTGCGCATCACAGTGTTATCAGGTGGGAAGTGGCTCGACCCTCGACCCTTAAGAAAATATTTTTATATCCTTTTTGAATCGCTTCCCCTTTCAAAAAAGTCACCGCACGCCACTGCGTTAGAACAATGTGTTTAAAATGTGATATTGGACTATGTACTTCTTGTTTTATACCGTTTCACTCTCGATAGTGTAAATTTTTATAAATAATCACATCGAATTACATTTTTTTATGAATAAATATCTATTTTTGTTTTATTGCCTACTTTACTGTATCCCAAATGCTTTAATTTTTTGGTTTATTATTTTCAACAAAAACTAGGCAGTGTAAGCGCCTAGCGTTGCTTTAAGGCAACACTTAATATCACAGAAATGAAATATCTCAGAAAAAATATTTTATGAAGTTTTTTATTATTTAAACACAGTTCATTATTAATATTGCAAAAAATAATACAAAATCAATAATTTATTAATCTCGGCGCTAATGGGTTAATATGAAAATACACAAATTAATTCTTTGACAAGGTTGTCAAAACCAAACTTTCAATATAATGGGTTAGCATGACGACGATCTTGGTTTCCATGACGACGATTCAAAACCACTGTTATTGTCTACTGATTTGGCTTTTGAATATCATGTCAAAATAATTTTATTTCATCGAATTGTCGCGTTAATCTCATTAAAACATGAACACAATAAGATACATTTGAAATAAATTAGTAAATAATAGATATCTAAATATTAGTTTCTTGCATGCATTATAACTATTTTAAGGCCATATTAAAATATCTAAATTCAGTGCGGAAAAGTAAAACTTTCCAAACTAAAACGTGTGCGGAAAAGTAGACTTTTTTTGTCATTTTGAAGGTTTTTCAATGTTCTAAAAAATTAAATTTTGTAATTTTATGTAAACTATTCAGCTTTTTAATGGAGTTAAAAAAATAGAAAATACCGCGTTTTTTGCACTAAATTGTTAATAATTAAAAAACGGACGCGAACTCTAGGCAGGAAACAGGTAGTTTTTTATCCTATAGGTCTACAATAACTAAAAAAGTAGTCGGCTACCTGGATATTTCAGTGTCCCGAACATGGTCTATCTCTTGCTTATTTTCCTGGAGTCAGTGGCGTAGTGATAGATCAGCGGGCCCTGGTTCCAGTTGGGATGCGGGCCCCACCCAAAACATGAAATATAAATCATCATATTATATCGTAAAGTATATCATAAAAACTCAAGCTAATTTATAGTCCATTTACTCAAGGTTTTTGCTGCAAATTTTAAAGAACTGCTCGGATTGAGATGAAATTTGGCATACATATAGGTAACATGTCAAACAATAAAAAGTGATACCTATTGTGCCGATGTGCGCTTCTGCTTTAGGGGTGTGAAAACCATACGTTCAAGATAAGTCCGGAATTGGATAAACTGAATAATTCTAAGCAACCTTTAAGTTCTATAGAGTTTTTCATTAAGTCAATACTTTTTGAGTGAGTGAATATGTTCATTTAAAAAAAACTTGTGTACTTGTGTAGTTCAAGATGTTCCCATCAAATTAGAAACAAAAGAAGCAAAAAGCACGTTAAAGCAGGCCCCTGGTTCCGCAGAACCATGCTCAGTACGCCACTGCCTGGAGTATAAAGATGCTACTGCTTCATCCGCACTGTCAACTTCTAAAATCATACCTGACAGATAGGCACTTCCAAATAAACCATGGAAGTGAATATACAGAGTTGCATCTTCAGGAGTTCCACAAGAAAGCTTGGACCAATCCTGTACTTATTATATACTGCAGATGTGCCATCAACACGACTCACTACTGTTGCGACATTTGCTGATGATACAGCCATTTTGGCGTCCCACACTGATCAGCCTCTAAGCTTTATTTTTAAACCAAGAGGAGTAAACTAAAAAGACAGATTCACACCCAAGAAAGTCACTAGAAATATCACCAAATACATCTTCTTTTTTGGTTGATCATATCGGCCTTTGACGGTAATCCATATATATTATATCATACTATGTAATACATCACTAAAGAGTTCTAAAAACAACTGTTTTTTATATAAAAACAGACTAAAAATCTAATAATTAAAGGAATTGCGCAGAAAATACAAAAACTCGCTGATATATAATTAACCTATAAAATGACAGAAGTGTCAATATTTGATAAATGTCATTAGTGTCAAAATTTGATAACAGTGGAGTAAACTTGCCTGAGGTTTGTCCAATTACAAACAAGCTTTACGGCGCGGGAAATTTGAATTACTCCTCTTAGTTTAAAAACAAACTATAGGAACCTACAAACTATGTAGTCTAAACAAGGTCCAAAACTGGCTAAAAATATGGCGTATCAAAGCAAATGGATTGAAATCAACACACGTGACGTTTACCCTCTGCAGAGAAACGTGCGCACCTGTTCAATTTATTAATTGTCAACTTCCATAATCTGATAGTGCCAAATATCTCGGTATGCACC
Organism: Diabrotica virgifera virgifera; assembly: GCF_917563875.1. Lineage (NCBI taxonomy): Eukaryota > Metazoa > Arthropoda > Insecta > Coleoptera > Chrysomelidae > Diabrotica > Diabrotica virgifera. Next base: position 150,368,539 of record NC_065451.1, on the reverse strand, counting down.
TGGATCAACAACTGACTTGGACCAAACACATGTTCACAGAGCCGTGCGGTACATCTTTTCAATATGATGCAAGTCTTCTGAGTGCCGCCCTTAAGGGGGTAGGCGCAAAATTTCGGCTCCAGTGCTTTTTAAATGTATTCATTTTTTTTTCGGATCATGAGAAAACTAATAATATTTTTGAAAAATTTAAACACAGAATGAAAGATTCTGTTATTACCGAGGGCTGAAAGTTCCTGAAAACTTCTATAATGTTTATTTTAATAAGTTACAGTGATGAAAAAAAAAAAAAGAGAAAATTTAGTGTGATTTTTATTTTCAAACATCTCATTCAAAATAAACTGTTTGTTTATTCTAAGGGACTTTCGGCCCTCGGTAATAATGTAATTTTTCATTCTGCGTTTAAATTTTTCAAAAATATTTATTATTTTTCTCAGGATTAAAAAAAAATGAATGCATTTAAAAAGCATTGGGGCCGAAATGTTGCGACTACGCCATTAAATATTATTGAAACTTATGTAACTTTTATTTTTACTAAATGAAACTACACAAAATGAACGAAAACTTATTTTAAAAACAAAGCATACTTTAAATTAAATGAAATATGTTTACAAAAATCACAGTTTTACTCTTCTGACTTTAGTTTTGCCAAATTCGTCAATTATATTGGTATAGTCTAAAGTAGCAGCTAGTGAGAAGACTCTATTGAAATGAGTGCTAACTTGTTTTGTTTGTCTTATGGAGCTTCGTAAATAGTTTTTTCCACCTACCTCTACCGAAAGTATACTTTTCCGGACCTGATTGTAGGGAGCAAAGTTGTACTTTTCCTCCCTAGGGAGGAAAATTAAAAGTGACGTCATGGTATTTAATTCATGAAATATAACTTATTGACGCAGTGTACAATATCTATTTTCTATTACGTAAGTATCTATACATTTTAACGTTTATTTATAAAACACCCTGTATTTTGCAGAATGGTAAAAAACAGTAAATTGTTATTTTGATTTAACAATGTTTACATTAATAATTTGACTTATATTTGACAGTTGACAGTTATATTATACCTACTTGTTAGCTTTAGTTCTAATAAATTTTGTTGGTTTCTTACATAAATAAATTAAGTAACAATGAAAAAATGACTTGCTATTTGAGAAAGGTGGAAAAACCATATGTATAACGTGGGAGTAAACTGCCTTTTCCTCCCTTGAATGATTACTGCCCTCCGCTACGAGTCGGGCAGTAAACTTCATTCTCGGGAGGAAAAGTAGCACTTTCCTCCATTGTTATACAAATAGCTATTAATAATTTTTAATTTTGAAAAACTTCTTTATCCACTAGCTACCGAGACAGGGAGTGTTAATAAAATTCTTAGTGATACAACTACATTTAGGTATAAAGAAATTAGGTTATTTTGGCACAAATAGTTCAATACCCCTAAAGATTTCATGGAGGTTTGGCATCATTTGAGATATATCACGAAATTCTTCTAGAAGATATATCCGCCTATATTATAGCCTCTATATCCGATTCTTTATCTTTTTCTATTGAAAGTATTGAATGAAGATTCATACAATATTTTTCTACTGTTTTATCATCCTATTTCCCTCAATTTAAAATTATCATACAAAAATTTTAAATTTTTAGAGTTACTAGAAGCGAAAATCGATCAATCAAAGCATTAATGGCAATGCCTAAAATATAGATGAAAAAATATATTTTAAATTTATCTTTCACTGTTAAGAGCTCATCCACAGACTTTTCGTAATCAACTTATATTAAGATATCAACTTGTATCACGATTTTCTGCAGTAATTTTCATTTGGTCGTAAAAAGATTGTAACTTTTTATTTTTTCGCTTAGACAAAACATTGCTGTAAAAACATAAATCCATAAATCGTACACCTCAATGTCGGAATAATAAAGAACTTGTAGAAAAAGATAAGCGTTATATGTATATAATATTTATACTTTCGGCTGACACTTGGTCCTATATATTTTTTTAATTATTGAATGGTTAAATTTGTATTTTGATTTTACTGATTATGCCGCCCCCCTTGTGATGCCGCCTGATGCGACTGCCTCACCACATCATAGCACGGCACGGCCCTGCATGTTCACTAAAAGCAAACAACTTGGCCTAAAATTAAGACACATGTATTGGCTCATCAGTGGCAGAACCAAACTCTCAATAAACAATAAAATATTATTATACAAAACAATCTTAAAGCCTGTGTGGACCTACGGCATGCAGCTGTGAGGAACTGCTAGCAACTCCAACATATCCATCTTGCAGAGGTTCCAAAATAAAGTACTGTAAACTATTGTTGATGCTTCCTACTAGGTCAGTAACGAAATCATTCAGCATGATATCCCTTTAGAATCAATCAAATACGCCATACATCGTTTTAGTGTCAACTATAGTGAAAGAATATCAGTGTACCAAAATCGGTTAGCTGCTCAACTAAATGTGTGTGATGCCAACGAAACCTGTAGGCTAAAAAGTCTACTGCCATCCAAACTACCTACTAAACAATGTTTAACTTGGATTTAGATATATTTAAAAGAGATTATTCATTAGAATGATACTATACATGTCATCAACTTCATTGTCATAAAAAACGCTTATTGCCTAATAGGAAGATTGCAGATCTCTATAGGGTTAATAAAAAAAATCCATTGAATATTCTTCATCAACATATGAACTATCTTCATCGTCATAAATATTTTCATCCCATAACTTTGAATTACTCTCATGATTAGAATCAATAAACTTATTAAATGAAAGATCATCAATATCAATAGCATCATACCACTTCTTAATAGTTTCTTCAAAATATTTGTCCAAACCAATTATTTTTTCAAGAGAGTAGCCACATTTCACAATAACGGCTTGAAATACCAATAGACAGGTATCTCACAAATTACGATCACTTTATTTTACTCTGTATTTAAAGCACAAGTTCTCATACTGATTCTAAATTAAATGGAAGGGTCACTGACCAGTCAGATTAGGAGAAGCGGGTTTCATAAAATCAGAGATAATAACAAAAGTATATTGAAGGTGGTCTCACTAACACCTTGGCTGAGTTAAGAGATATTTATCTAATTTATCAACTTATGTTGAAGGCATTACGAAACATATCTGACCCTCGGAGGTAAATTACACTATGCCATTTCGAGCAAATGTGTTTAGCCTGTTTGCAACAAAGTTTAGAGCACTTAGGTTGGGATGTTAATAAAAATCTGATATATCCCATAATTAATGAAAGACAATATGACCATATTTTAATGATAATATAACCAATTTGTATAATCCAACTAATAAAATAAGTGGATTTAAGGAAGTTCAAAATAACAACATGTCGACATAGTGTAGTTTACCTCCAAGGTCCAGATATATGTCCCGTAGTGATCTTTGTCACAATGCGTTACCACACAGTTGATGCAGCCAACCACTAGTGTAATACAAGGTCTATTTGTCTCATAACGCAGCCAAGGTGTTAAGGGTTAATTTTATTTTTTATAAGAATCGATTGATATTCTCTCACCTGAGTTATCTTCATCTATTATTTCATTCTTCAAGTCTCCAAGATCTATGGACATAGTTAGTCGACTCTCTATATATCCTTGTTCATCTTCAGCCAATTGTTTCTTAATTTCAGCTTTCACTTCCATTGCTAATAAATATCAATTAAATCAGGTTGTTCACTAATTTTTATTACCTGTTTTACCTGATGTATCTTCTGCTGGTGCATTCTTCAAACCTCCAATACCTGTTGATGTGAATAACCGACTCTCTATGCATCTTTCATTATTTTCAAAAAACTCTTCCTTGATTTCGACTTTAAATTCCATGGCTAACAAACTAAACAAGTGAGCAATGATTATATTTAAGTTTAATAGCGTTAAAAAACTAAAAACAAAAATAAACAAACATAACATAACCAAACCACCACACCAAACGTCAAACGTGCGTCAAACCATAGATCACAGATCACTTATCTCTTTAGATGTTTCACCACCGATCAACGTTTCACGCAGCGTCATAAAGTTAAGTGCACTTTACATCAACAATAAATTGAACAATAAATTGACCAAGTTATTCAAGGCCAAATTTGACGTGTTCTCAAAGCACAATTTGACATCCAAGTTTGTTCGTTATTAACTTGACGCCAATAAATTCAGCGTCATAAAGTTAGCGAAACGGTTTTTTCAAAGTCGTTATTTTGACTTGTACCATAACTCAAAAAATTGCACCTCGTTTGCGGATAATTGCACCATTCAAAATTTCATTTGCGGAGTTTCCGTTTTCGAGATATAAGCAAATCAAAAGTGGAGATTTCGGCGCAGCGCTAAAAATAAATGTCAATTTTCAGGGTATAAAATGCCGTAAAGTCACTAAATAACCATATCAAAAAATTGCACCTCGTTTGCGGATTATGAATAAACTGGTTTTAATTGAAAATTGTGAAAATTGAAAATGTTATAAAGGAAAAACGATTTTAATGTTGGTTGCCTATACTGTAGGGGCAAAGGAATGCCAGAATAATTTTCACTTTTGGTAAACCTAAACTGTAAGGCTAAGGGCCGGTTGTTCGAACGCTAATCAACAATGATTATTATTAAATATTTAATTACTGTCACCAAAACTGTCAATGTCAACTTTGTTTGGGTTGCTGAAAACATAATTAATTACAATTATGAGATTTATTATTAATTATGTTAATAATTATTGTTATATTAATTGATTATAGTCTCAGAATTGTAATTAATTATGTTTTAACAATTAACATTGACAGTAATTAATTATTTGATAATGATCATTGTTGATTAGCGTTCGAACAACCGGCCCTTAAAGTAGTATGTACCATAGTCAAAATAACTCCTCCTGACTTAAAGGTAATCCCTCCTCTGAAATTTCATTTGCGGATATTCCATTTTTAAGTTATATCAAAATGACATTTCTCGGGACGGCGCCAAAGTATATATTTCCATTATCGGGATATTTATCAAAAGCTGTAAAAATAACAATAACTATATCATTTAATTTCTTCTGGTTTGAGGATTACGAATAGACCTGGTTTAAACTAAAAATCATAAAGCTTAAAAATTTTCCGAAGAAAAAAAATTTCCATTTTGGTGGTCCTAAACTGTATTTGCAAAAGTATTATCTGTATTGTAATGTATATCTAAAATAATTGCTTCTGACGTAAGAAAATCCCTCCATTCGAAATTTCATTTGCGGATTTTCCGTTTTAGAGTTATAAAAAATAAAAATTTTCGGCGCCGCACCAAAGTGTTTATTTCCTTTTTGTAAATATCAAAAGCTATAAAAGCACTAAATAATCATATCTTTTAATTCCTCCTCGTTTGAGGATTATGAGTATACCTTTTTACTAAACTAAAATTTTTAACTTTTAACTAAAAATCATAAAAATTAAGAATTTTATGAAGAAAAAATATAATCCCTCCATTCGAAATTTCATTTGCGGATTTTCCGTTTTCGAGATATAACTAAATAAAAGATTTCAAATAAATTTTCATTTTCTGGGTATAAAAAGCCGTAAAATTGCTAAATGACCATATCACCTAATTGCTCCTCGTTTGCGGATTATAAATAAACTGGCTTTAATTGAAAATAATAAAAATTGAAAATTTTATAAAAAAAAAACGATATTCATGTCGGTTGTGGTTGCCTACACCGTAGGGGCACAGGAAAAGGAATAGTAGTGATGTTGATTATAGTTACTTTCGAGGATTCGTTACAAATCGTTACTTTTGTATAAAATAATCATTTACAAAATAAAAATGTATACCATTTTTATTCAGTTACAATGCGAAGGCAAAACAATCTTACTTTTCAATTAGAATACGGAGTGCAATCCAGCTACCGAGAGCTTTCCCACACATTTCAACTGAAACAAATAGGGTAGGGGACTTCTGGCAATTGAAAGATGAAGTTTTTCAATCCTAATAGCAATATTAATAATATTGAAAATATTAAAAATATTGAGCGGCCGTGGGTAACGGCATAAACGCTGGCCTCATACGCCAGTAGGCGTGGGTTCGATCCCTGCCAAAGACAAACCATTTTCATTTCCAATAATGACACGAGCCGTCTCACCGTGCCTCGGAGAGTACGTTAAGCCGTCGGTCCCCCTGGGCTAGTGTACATCGACACTAGTTACTTGAAACAGGGTTAAAGATGTAATTGGCGCTGGAACTATCCGAAAGGATCTCCCCGGCAAAAATGCCATACGATATTATTATTATATTATTATTAAAAATATTACTAAAAGATTTTTAAATTGAAAAACTTATTGGTACATTTTCCTGGTGACACCTCCAAGACTTCTACAATTTGCAAGCCAAATGGATGCTGCAGTGAAGACAAAGGGAAGGAATTCTACACTATGCAATTCACATCCCCGTCTGCAGCTTGGTATAAAGTTCCAACGGAAAATGCACCTAGTTACTCTACGGAGTAATACGACTATACGCTGTGAGCTCGTAGGTAGAGGGGATAATTAAAAAGTCGCGAGCGCCAGTAGTGACAAGTATGTAAACCTTTACCGGAAATTTGACATAAATGTCAAAGTGATTAATTTAAAACATTGAAATTAAAAACATTAATAGGAAATAATATTAGTTGGTCAAAGCTCTGGTGTATATTTTTACCTTTATACTTACGTTTTAAATACTGAATTTTAAGTTTTTTTAATATTTTGTAATATGTAATTATAAATTAATCTGAACGCCATCTACACGATAATTGTGAAAGTATCCGAAGTAAGAAATTAATATTTCATTAATAGAACGTTAAAATGGTTAACAAAATCTTTAAAAAATCGATTACAATTTAATTACTTTTTTGTGTTGTAAGAATTAAGCGATAACAATTAAATAATAAATTTAAAAATTACCGGTAAAAGTTGCATTAGTAATCCGCTAGGAGCGACACCAGCGAAGCTCAGAGCGTATTAAATAAAAATGTATACCATTTTCAGTTGCAATGCGAAGGCAAAACAATCTTACTTTTCAATTAGAATACGGAGTGCAATCCAGCTCTCTGAATCGCGATTTTCGATTCTTATTGGAATATCATCGGAGAGAGCGTAGGCTTGTTATCCATATCCTAACTGACCAGCACCGAAAGCTTTCCCATACATTGCAACTGAAACAGATAGGGTAGGTGACTAGCGTCATCTGGCAATTAAAAGATGAAGTAAAGGCTGTATGACACTATGCATTTTCTTGTATCATTTCTAATATCGTTTCTGATATCGTTTCTTGTATACATTTTCTTGTATCATTTCTTGTACGTACATTTGTGCCCTGTATGACACTATGCAAGTTCTTGTATCGAAAATTGTATGAAATTCGTCACGTGATTGGTCGAAATTTTGTTTGTCACCCTGTGTCACTTTATGGTAGTACTGCATCTACAGACACAGCTGATTTTAAATATTTTATAAAATTTATAAACTTTTATATAATTAACATTTTAATGTTAACCAGAATTTTACGTTGACTGAGGTTGATTATTTGTGTTTTTATTTTGTTTTGATATTTGTGCTAAAATATTTGCATTAGAATTATCTTCAGTTTGATCCAAATTAGGAACTATTGTATTTTCGTCTATTAAAAATTTATGCACCATGAAACATAAATTTATAGTTTGAACTTTACTATAGGAGCTAAATATATGGTTATTAGTAGAACAGTAGTCCATACCAAACGGTATATTGTATCAATAAAAGATTTATAAATAATACCTACAAAAACACAAATAAATTCATCAGTACATTATCCCATTTTCATTTCAGCCGCCATTATGAGTAAGTAATTATGACATTTTAGATGTTTTACCAGCAGGTTTTACGTTTTCGCTCTTTGCGCAGAAATTGGCGCAGTTCTTGTACAAGAATCTGTGTCTGACTCAAATTCTTGTATCGTTTCTGATATCGTTTCTTGTATCTGTGTATGACACTATGCATTTTTTTGACATATCAGAAACGATATTAGAAATAATACAAGAAAATGTATAGTGTCATACAGCCTTAAGAAAAGTAAGATTGTTTTGCCTTCGCATTGCAACTAAATAAAAATGGTATACATTTTTATTTTATAGTCGTATTACTCCGTAGAGTAACTAGGTGCATTTTCCGTTGGAACTTTACCAAGCTGCAGACGGGGATGTGAATTGCATAGTGTAGAATTTCTTCCCTTTGTCTTCACTGCAGCATCCATTTGGCTTGCAAATTGTAGAAGCCTTGGAGGTGTCACCGGACGGGTGAACCCTGGAGAACCTGAGCAACCTTACCGGAGATTGGGTAACCAACCCCAGTGGAAAGTAGGGTAAGGGCTGACGAGGAAGGGAGAAATGGTCCTCCGAAAAGGGGGTTGGGCGATGATAGGCCAGTAACCTATTCTTGTAAAAAAGTACTACTACGAAACCTTCAGATAGGCCTCGGAATGGACGGATATCAAGACGACGACTTTGGCAACGGAATATGGAATTTATGCTGGGAACATGGAATGTCAGAACGCTAAATAGACCAGGAGCACAGAAGATCCTTCTACACGAACTGAAAAGATATAAAATAGGAATCACTGCAGTACAAGAAACTAAATGGTTGGGAAAACGTAGCCGGGACACTAAAACACACACTATACTGTATAGCGGTAAAGATGAAGGAAATAAAGAATTTGGAGTAGCCTTTATCGTAGATAATAAAATGAAGCACCTGATAACAGATTTTCAAGCCATCAATGAAAGAATCTGCAAGCTTAGGCTAAAAACGCATTTCTTTAACATAACCCTTATAAATGTGCACTGTCCCACAAATGAACAGGAAGAAGACACTAAGGTAGCCTTTTATCAAGATCTAGAACGAATCTATGACTCAATACCAAGAAACGACATTAAAATGGTGATAGCCGACACAAACGCCAAGATCGGAAAAGAAGAAGAGTACATAGGGGTAATAGGGAAACATAGGGAAACACAATAAATCAAATAGACCATATACTGACTGAAAAAAGAATGGCGACGAGTATATTAGATGTAAAAAGCAGACGTGGCGCAAGCTGTGACTCAGACCATCTACTAGTGCAGACACGGTTTAGATGCAAAATCAGTCGAAAGGTAAAGGAAAAATATCCAAAACAAGAAAAACTAACCTTAGATAACCTAAAAGTCCCTGAGATACAAGAAAGATTTGAGAGAACAGTGGATGAAAAATTACTAGAAGAAAACAGAGCAGACTCCACAATAGAAAATCAATGGAACACCATAAGTAGTATCATACTAAACACAGCGAAAGAAATCCTAGGAACAAAGACACAACGGAGAGAAGAAACATGGTTCGATGAAGAATGCAAACAAGCTATACAGGAAAGAAATAAAGCACATAAGAATTACATACTCAGACGTACTAGAGAGAGAAAAACAGAATTTGAGAACAAAAGACGAAGAGCAGATAAACTGTGCAGGCAGAAAAAGAGAAAGTACGAAAACCACGGATACTAAATATAGAAAGGGAGTTTAAGGAAACGATAAACACTTATTAGTTCATACCAACTTATCAAACATTTAAGACAGGGATACAAACCGAAGACTAGCCTCTGCAAAAATAAGAAGGGTGAAATCATTAGCGATATGGACGAAATTAAGATAACCTGGATGACATATTTTAAGGAAGTATTAAACAAAGGGGCACAACCACCATTACAACAACAGAGGCAGCAGCAGACATGGCAGGAGGTACAACAACAAGAACTGGGGAAGATGGAGAAGAAAATGAATTAACTAGGCCCCCAAAGCTAGAGGAGGTCCAAACGGCAATCCACATACAAAAAAGCCATAAAGCACCGGGAATAGATAAAATACCGGCAGAACTACTCAAGCAAGGAGGAAGGAATTTGACACAACAGATGTACCAGCTAATACGAGAGATATGGATAGAAGAAGAAATCCCCAACAATGGAAGAAAAGTATAATCTGCCCTATTCATAAAAAAGGAGACAAACTGTTGTGTCAGAATTATAGAGGCATCTCTTTACTTTGTTCGGGATACAAAATATTCACAAACATCCTTAATCGAAGACTTCAACCTCTCACGGAAAAAATCATCGGGGAATATCAAGCAGGGTTTAGGCAAAATAGATCTACCATTGACCAACTATTTACAGTTAAACAAATACTAGCCAAAACATGGGAATATGACATGGACGTTTACAATGGGTGCGTTCGGACGACCATAGCGGCTGACTGTCAGCAGAAATCGGCTGAGTGGTTGTATCCAGCCGTGATAGGGAAAGCTTAGTAAATCTCTCAGCGGCTGACTTCCAGCGGTGACGTCTGACAACTATTGCTAGCTCAGCTGTCCAGCCGCTGTGGTCGTCCGAACGCACCCAATCTCTTTGTAGATTTTAAAGAAGCCTATGATTCAATAGATAGAACAATTCTACCTAATATATTGGAAGAATTTAGCATACCATCAAAATTAATACGACTAGTGCAAATGACAATGACAGAAACAGAAGCACAGGTATGTATTCAAGGACAGATCACTGATGCGTTTACGATAACGCAAGGACTGAAACAAGGCGACGGACTGGCTCCAACGCTTTTTAATCTTGTTCTTGAATATGTAATTAGACGGTTGACGGTGAGAGGAAATAACATACTTACAAACAAATCTACTCAATTAGCAGCATACGCAGATGATATAAACATAATGAGCAGAACAATAAATGTAGCGGAAGAAACCTACGTTGAGTTGAAACAGAGTGCAGAAGCAGTAGGGCTAGCAATAAATACAAATAAAACAAAACTACTCATACAAACCAGATCAAATAGACCGGCGCAACAACACTTTATTGACGATATACAACATATGAATAGATTCACTTACCTAGGAATGGATCTGGTTGCAAGCAATGAAGAACCGGAAATAAATAGAAGGCTTGTGCTGGCAAATAAAGCCTATTTCGCGATGGGCCACATATTCAAATCGCTAGACGTACACCGGAAAACAAAACTCCGGGTATATAAAACAATAATCAGGCCCATAGTAAGTTATGGCTGCGAAACATGGGTGGTGACACAGAAATCTGCCAATGCATTAGATGTGTTTGAAAGAAAAATATACCGTAGGATACTGGGCCCAATAAGTGAAAATAACAACTTGCGAATTAGGTATAATAGAGAAATATACGAGCAATATAGCGAACCAACTCTAGCACAATACACTAAACTGCAGAGATTACGGTGGGCAGGGCACGTGGTCCGCATGCATGAGAATTGAATCCCCAGAAAATTGCTAAATGCAACAATGCAGGGAAAAAGACCTGTTGGAAGACCTAAAAAGAGATGGGAAGACGAAGTCGATGAGGATGCCAGGAACTTCCTGGGCACGCGTTCATGGAAAAGAACAGCGGTAAATCGAAATTATTGGAGAAGCTTGTTGAAGGAGGCCAAGGCTCAATTTGGGCTGTAGTGCCATTGGATGGATGGATGGATGGAGGTGTCACCAGGAAAATGTACCAATAAGTTTTTCAATTTAAAAATCTTTTAGTAATATTTTTAATATTTTCAATATTATTAATGTTGCTATTAGGATTGAAAAACTTCATCTTTCAATTGCCAGATGACGCTAGTCACCTACCCTATTTGTTTCAGTTGCAATGTGTGGGAAAAGCTCTCGGTGCTGGTCAGTTAGGATATGGAGAACAAGCCTACGCTCTCTCCGATGAGATTCCAATAAGAATCGAAAATCGCAATTCAGAGAGCTTGATTGCACTCCGTATTCTAAATGAAAAGTAAGATTGTTTTGCCTTCGCATTGCAACTGAATGAAAATGGTATACATTTTTACTTTATAGTCGTATTACTCCGTAGAGTAACTAGGTGCATTTTCCGTTGGAACTTTACCAAGCTGCAGACGGGGATGTGAATTGCATAGTGTAGAATTCCTTCCCTTTGTCTTCACTGCAGCATCCATTTGGCTTGCATATTGTAGAAGCCTTGGAGGTGTCACCAGGGAAGTGGACCAATAAGTTTTCAATTTAAAAATCTTTTAGTAATATTTTTAATGTTTTTCAATATTATTAATGTTGCTATTAGGATTGAAAAACTTCATCTTTCAATTGCCAGATGACGCTAGTCACCTACCCTATTTGTTTCAGTTGCAATGTGTTGGAAAAGCTCTCGGTGCTGGTCAGTTAGGATATGGAGAACCAGCCTAAGCTCTCTCCGATGAGATTCCTATAAGAATCGAAAATCTCGATTCAGAGAGCTGGATTGCACTCCGTATTCTAATTAAAAAGTAAGATTGTTTTGCCTTCGCATTGTAACTGAATAAAAATGGTACACATTTTTATTTTGTAAATGATTACTTTATACAAAAGTAACGATTTGTAACGAATCCTCGAAAGTAACTATAATCAACATCACTACTATTCCTTTGCCTTTGCCCCTACAGTGTAGGCAACCACAACCGACATTAATATCGTTTTTCTTTATAAAATTTTCAATTTTTATTATTTTCAATTAAAGCCAGTTTATTTATAATGCGCAAACGAGGAGCAATTAGGTGATTATACCCAGAAAATGAAAATTTATTCGAAATCTCAACTTTTTATTTGGTTATATCTCGAAAACGGAAAATCCGCAAATGAAATTTCGAATGGAGGGATTTTCTTACGTCAGAAACAGTCATTTTAGATATACATTACAATACAGATAATACTTTTGCAAAACCAGTTTAGGACCACCAAAATGGAAAATTTTTTTCTTCGGAAAATTTTTAAGCTTTATGATTTTTAGTTTAAACCAGGTCTATTCGTAATCCTCAAACCAGAAGAAATTAAATGATATAGTTATTGTTATTTTTACAGCTTTTAATAAATATCCCGATAATGGAAATATATACTTTGGCGCTGTCCCGAGAAATTTCATTTTGATATAACTTAAAAATGGAATATCCGCAAATGAAATTTCAAAGGAGGGATTACCTTTAAGTCAGGAGGAGTTATTTTGACTATGGTACACCTGGTTCCAAAAAAAACTGATACGACTCTTGAAGCGTATTTTGTAGCAGTGTATTTTGAAGGATCAATACTTAATAGGGAGTTTTTGTTGCTACGTAACGTACGCATCTCCGTATACGTAAAGCAACTAACGTGTGGTAGAGGAAGAACGTTAAAATAGGTAGTTTTTGTAGCTGCCTTAACGTAACGTAAAGCAAATCGTAAAGTCATTTTTAAATTCCGTTGACATTAAAAAAATAAAACAATGTTCACACAATATACAATTAATATACAAATATAAAAAAAAGATAAATGAATGATGAAATGGTATGGTTTTAATTGCTTCTATTTAAATATAAAAATATTATTTTTCCTTAGGTTAAATTTTTTTTATTTTTGTTTATACCTACTTTTTAGTTGTAAATTATTGTACCTACATCAGAATTCCAGTATGTAAATAGTTTGGTCATATTTATTTGAAAATTTTACTGAAATTAGGTCATTTGTTTATCTAGTTATTAATTATGGTGATCACTGTATTTCTTAATTAAATTAATACAAGATTTGTTTGTTTTGCTTTATTAATAGACAACTTAAAAACAATAAAATTTTAAATCTATTATGAAGTTCCAATTTCCAATTACAAACACAGAATAATTTTACTCAAATAGACTAAACCAATAACCAATATAACCTTTAAAATGTTTATAAACGGGTAGTACGCTGATGAAATGTTCATTTTGGTAGGTAATCGGGCAAGATCCTCGTGTGCATTTGGTGACTTTCGTCTCGATAGGGATGCGTTCTCACGTACGTAGCAGAACGTTACTTTAGGTAATACGCATCGAGATACGGGAGTTCAACCATTAATGCGCAAGCGTATATGTCAAAAAGATGCGTTACGTTTACGTATTTGTGTGCACAAAAACTCCCTAATATTTACATACTGTCAATGTCACTGCCAAATCTTAAAATTTGTCAGATAGCTTATTCTGTTCCACGGTTATTAGACTTTATTATTAATCTTTATTATTAATACTTTCTCCGCAACTGAGAGTATCTTATCAACTGTATTTTTTTTAAACAATAGATGATAAAATAAAAATATTGACAGTTCAAAAATGTGAACATTATTGCATTGTGTGTGGCCTAAGTTTGGGCTGAAAACTGAAATGTATTACATTTTTACAAAATTTTGGAATATGTTTAATTACGTAGACCAATTTGAACAGTTGTTTTCAATACAGATCTCAATCCTCTACAAATAGTTTCTAATGTCTTTTGATGTCAAATAATTAGGGAAGCTGGAATTTAACAGTTTAGAATATTACATTGAGTTAATGCAAAATTGTGACGCATGTCAAAATTCTCAATGTATTTTAATTGTATTCATTTTCTTCGAATCCTGAGAAAACTAATAAATATTTTTGAAAAATTTAAACTCAGAATGAAAGACTACATTATTACCGAGGGCTGAAAGTCCCTGAAAACTTCTATAATATTTATTTTAATAAGTTACAGGGCTGAATTGAATATTAATTTGTTTTGTTGTATTGTATAATCCACGTTTACAATAATTATGTGATCTATTTGATGTAAAAACTATCATTTAGATAGTTAATATAAAAGTTTAGATAGATTTAAAATAATATAAACATTTAGACCTTAATAATTAGTACAATTTATGAATTAACATAATATGTAATCAGTTGTTTGTTGTTTGTTTATTTTATTATTTGTATGTCATAATAAATATAATGTCAGATCAATCAAATACACTGCTCAACATGATCAAATCTTACTAAGAGTCGTATCAGTTTTTTTAGGAACCGGCTGTACATACTACTTTTAGCCTTACAGTTTAGCTTTACCAAAAGTGAAAATTATTCTGGCATTCCTTTGCCCCTACAGTATAGGCAACCAACATTAATATCGTTTTTCCTTTATAACATTTTCAATTTTCACAATTTTCAATTAAAACCAGTTTATTCATAATCCGCAAACGAGGTGCAATTTTTTGATATGGTTATTTAGTGACTTTACGGCATTTTATACCCTGAAAATTGACATTTATTTTTAGCGCTGCGCCGAAATCTCCACTTTTGATTTGCTTATATCTCGAAAACGGAAACTCCGCAAATGAAATTTTGAATGGTGCAATTATCCGCAAACGAGGTGCAATTTTTTGAGCTATGGTGGAAGTCAAAATAACGACTTTGAAAAAACCGTTTCGCTAACTTTATGACGCTAATAAATTCGTGAATTTCTTGAAAGCAAAATTTTCTTGTCCTCAAAAAAATTGAAGGAACTTGGAATAAATGTTGTAAAAATGTCAATATTTTCAGTAGTACCAATGCAATGATTTTTTTATTAGAAGCTTTTGAATGTCGTTTGTTTCTTTGTTTGAGTAAAGTGTTTGATTTGAAACAGAATAGAATAGAACAGATTAATAAAATAAATAAAATAGAGAGATAGATTAGAATAGATATATAGTATAAAATAAACTGAAATAGAATAGAGTAGAATATAATAGAATAGATGTAATATATATGTAGATACTTACTAATAAAGTATTTGATTTAAAACAGAATAGAGTAGAATGTAACAGATTAAATGAAATATATAGATAGATTAGAATAGATATATAGTATAGAATAAAGTAAAATATAATATAATAGGTGAAATGATTGTGAAAAGCAATAGTTTTAAGTACCTAGGATCGGTATTACAGAGTAATGGAGAAATAGATGGAGATGCATGCAGTAGAATTAGGGCTGGATGGATGAAGTGGAAAGAAGCGAGTGGTGTGTTGTGACAGAAAAATTCCAATGAAGCTGAAGGGAAAATTCTATAAAACAGCCACAAGACCGGCTATGATGCGCGGAACTGAATGTTGGGCAGTGAAAAAGAAAGCGGAACAACGAATGCATGTGGTGGAAATGAGAATGCTTAGATGGATGAGTGGAGTGACAAAGAAGGATAAAATTAGATATGAGTATATTAGGGGAAGTCTAGGTGTGGCACCAATTGATGCCAAAATGAGAGAGCATAGGTTAAGATGGTTTGGTCATGTTCAACATCGAGACGTTAATCACCCAATACGAAGAATAGCTGAAGTGCAGATTCCTGGAAGGACAAAGAAGACGATAAGGCAGGACATGTTGGTAAAGGGGATTAACATTGATATGACTCAAGATAGAATTGTGTGGAGAAATGCAATTAGGGAAGCCGACACTGCATAGGGATAAGGCAAAGAGAATGATGATGATGATAATAGGTGTAATGTGTAGATACTTATATAGAATAGGTTTGAAATAGAGTAGAATATAATAGAATAAAGATACTATATACCTACATCCCTAATAGCACAAGGATGTCCTTCACAGACTTTAGGGAGGTCCGTTTTCGTCCAAGGAACGCCCTATTTTGGTCCAAATGTCGCGCTACTGAATGTCTGTTGGACGTCCACTTAAGGTCCGAAGGGACGTACATTGGACCTTAATCGGACGTCCTAGGGGACGTAAATTGGACCTTAACAGGACGTCCTATTTTGGTCCAAATGCCACGTTGCCAAACGTCCAATGGACGTCCACCTAACGTCCGAGGGGACGTTCAGTGAATGTCAATTGGACCTTCATAGGATGTCCCAGTTTGGTCCAATGTCTTGCTGCCGAACGTCCATCTAACGTCCTGAGAGGACCTCCGGTGGACGTCTAGCATCGATATTTAGACCTGTGGAGAATGTATGGTGGGAAATAAAAAATATATTTTTAAGGAACTTATATTACATCTTATATTAAATTACAATTATTGGATATTACATTATTTACATTAAATTACAATACACTTCTCCAAGAAATTAACGCACCACCTTAAAAATAGGGCATTTTTGATGTCTCGAATTTTCTAAACCTGTTGTCTCATCTGAGTGATTTTTTTATAATATAGCCTAGGCTATAGGTTACATCCTTAAGCTTGTCATGCACTGGTAGCTATACTGTAATATATGTATATTATATCATATCGCTCTCTATAGTAATGACTGAGCCTGCAGACAGGGAACTAATGGTTCCGTATGTGCAGGCTCACTCATTACTATAGAGAGTGACGTGATATAATATATATTACAGTATAGCTCCCCGTGCATGACAAGCATAAGGCAGTAACCTATAGCCTCAGGCTATATTATTATAAAAAAATCACTTAGATGGGACAACAGGTTTAGGAAATTCGAGACATCAAAAATGCCCAATTTTTAAGGTGGTGCGTAATGCACTGTATATATAGGTAAACTTATATACAGGCTGTAACAAAAATAAAATTTTTGTGTTTATTTAGTTGGCTATCTATTATAGTGTACAATCATCTAGAATATTTTGAACAAACTAAAAACATGAATATATCATCGAAAAAATAATAAAAAGGTCTTAAAATGCTTGGTTAGATATTAAGATCTAGTTAAAAAGAAACCAAAAACTGTATATTTTCTACAGAACGTAGATTATGAATTTTTAAGCCAGCTAATCCCATTTATTATACAGGGTGTCCCGAAAAGATTGGTCGTAAATTAAATCACATATTCTGGGACCAAAAATAATTTGAATGAACCTAACTTACCTTAGTACAAATATGCACACAAAAAAAGTTACAGCCCTTTGAAGATACAAAATGAAAATTCGATTTTTTCGAATATATCGAAAACTATTAAAGATTTTTTATTGAAAATGGACATGAAGCAATATTATTGCAGTAACATCTTAAAGAAAAATTATAGTGAAATTTGTGCACCCCATAAAAATTTTATGGGGGTTTTGTTCCCTTTAACCCCCCCAAACTTTTGGGTACGTTCCAATTAAATTATTTCTGCGGTACCATTAGTTAAACACTGTGTTTTTAAAACTTTTTTACCTCTTTCTATTTTTTCGATAAAGCTCTTTTTATCAAGATATGGCTTCTTTTTAAAATGGTTCAAAATATACCTAAAAATGTAAATCATAAATAAATTTTCATATTATTAGTCTCTACAATCGTACTTAACCATATACAAATATGTGGTGGATTTGACAAATATTCAAAATATCACGATAAAAACTGACTTCAAAAAAGTACTAAGAGGCAAAAAAGTTTTAAAAACATTGTGTTTAATAGTACCACAATAATAATTCAATTGTAACTTACACAAAAGTTTGGGGGGGGGGGGTTTAAACGAACAAAACCCCCATAAAATTTGTATGGGGTGTCGGGTGTCCAAATTTCACTATACAGTGGAACCTCGATTATCTGTCTCTCTATTAACTGTTAACCATTTTGTAAGAGAGACTAAAAACTTTTTTTACAGTCACCTCCTGTTTTCATATGATATTTTTTGACATGTTTTGTAGTAAATTCAATTATCTATTTACTACAAAACATGTCAAAATTTACATGTGAAAACAGATGACCCTAAAAATGGTTTTTCGTCTCCTACAAAATTCATGAAAAAGCAGATAGATATTGTCACATCACCGACGATATACCAGAAGTATATGTGGCCATACCAAATAATACATCCTTGATAAATATAAACATTTTTATTGCACAAAATATATATATTTCTATATATATATATATTTTTTTCCATAATCATCACTACGATGATGATTCATTTGTATTGAATTGTACATTGCAATTCTCTGATGTTTGGGAAAAAGGGCTTAAGTCAGAATTGCACATCGATAATGTTTTGATGATTTCTGGACCAGAAAAATCGGCTCTTTTTATTGGTACATACAGTTTAAGTCTGCAACACTTTTTTTATGGTCCAGAAATCATCAAAACATTATTGATGTGCAATTCTGGCTTCAGCCCTTTTTGCCAAACATCAGAGAATTACAATCTGGTCATAACTGACCAATGAGCAATTTTAATTTAACCTAAATTACTACTGTTCCTTAAAATGAAGAGCTTACCCTATAGCGTCTCTTATCTAATCTAACAAGATCGTGCACTATTCTAACATACACAGGCACACAAGCACTACGCTCTGCTTTTCACTATCACCTATCACTCAAACTAGTTCAAAAGGCTTTGTCCTCTTCAATCTTCTAGTTTGTCCAGTAGTAGATATCGAGGAGCTGGATTTCCTCAATATTCTCATACTTATGAAGTTGTTGTTGCTCATGACCTCCTGCTATCTTCTTGATGACTATATTATCCAGGTTCCATTCCTAGGTCTTGATATTTGTTTATAAAGTAATATCTTATTATGCATCGACAATGTGGAGTTTCTTCCAACTAGTCAATACACTTTTTATAGGTATCTTTCTTTTGCCTTTTATAGCCACAACAAGGCTATAATACGTTTCCTTCCTGGTTTTTTTGTAGACCACTTTCAGCTGATTCTAAAAAATTAAAATGAATGGTAATTTTTCTATTCTTTACAATTAAAAATCAAAAGAAATAGGAAATAGGTACTACTATTTACAGGTAATAATATGCATAAATAATTCGTTTCCTAAAGAATACAGAAAATTGAAAACGTTTTTATAATACTTACATAATTGTTTAAACAAAAGAGACCCAGCCAGAGCAAAACTAACAGACAGAACTGCAAAAAAGCCACTAATTTCCATTTTCCCACCCCCTTATCTTATATGCATTTTCCAATCAAAATTTTTAGGTTGTCATGAACATGAAAGACTCAACATGAAAGACTCAAATGGACACAGGTTGGTGACACTGAATTCACGCCAAATAAATGAAAAAATAGAACAATTTTCTTTTTCGTCAATTTGTGGAAGTCAAAATAACGACTTTGAAAAAACCGTTTCGCTAACTTTATGACGCTTTTCTTAGCGTCATAAAGTTAGCGAAACGGTTTTTTCAAAGTCGTTATTTTGACTTCTACCATAGCTCAAAAAATTGCACCTCGTTTGCGGATAATTGCACCATTAAAAATTTCATTTGCGGAGTTTCCGTTTTCGAGATATAAGCAAATGAAAAGTGGAGATTTCGGCGCAGCGCTAAAAATAAATGTCGATTTTCAGGGTATAAAATGCCGTAAAGTCACTAAATAACCATATCAAAAAATTGCACCTCGTTTGCGGTTTATGAATAAACTGGTTTTAATTGAAAATTGTGAAAATTGAAAATGTTATAAAGGAAAAACGATATTAATGTTGGTTGCCTATACTGTAGGGGCAAAGGAACTCCTCCTGACCACAAACCATACATACTTATAGACGTTTCACGACCATGTTAATCTTTTGGATCGAATTAACGCCATCTCTTGATTGGAATGGGAACTAAATTGACAAATTTTAGTTACGTGGGAATTTTAAATTATAAATTTTGCGGGATTTTTGATGAAATTTCGCAGGAAATTAAAACAACAGAAAGACAATTCAATGTTTTACTGAAAACTTCAAATATTCCAATTTGTTTTGAAAATGCTAAACACTACTGCCATGTGTCACGTGAAAGCACTGATGTAATATTGAGTTGAATGAAAATTTTTGAAAGAATCTTGTAGGATGATTGTTTAGATAAATACCTTATAATCTTTTACAAACTTCCAAAAATATATAGGCCCGAAATGTTGATGACACACTTGTCTATTGGAATAAACTGTTTCAGGATCTATTATATTGTTTTTTTAAATGTGGAGAAACACAACACGGGATGATCAATCAATGTAAACTAAAAATTCTACTCATAAAAACGGAGAGGAGGTTAATACAATTGATTAAAATTGTAATTAAATCTAATTAAAAACGTAACACCACTATACACAATAAAATAATTAAGTCACAAACTGTAAAATAAAAAGTAAATAACAAAACAAATTAATTTAATTGTCAACTGTCAGTTGTTAAATATGACAAGAGAATTGACTGACAGCGACATCTCTGGATTGGAATGGTAATTAATTTGCTGTCTTGACCTTGACAATTTACGTGAAACGTCTATGAGTATGTATGGTTTGTGCTCCTGACTTAAAGGTAATCCCTCCTTTGAAATTTCATTTGCGGATATTCCATTTTTAAGTTATATCAAAATGAAATTTCTCGGGACAGCGCCAAAGTATATATTTCCATTATCGGGATATTTATTAAAAGCTGTAAAAATAACAATAACTATATCATTTAATTTCTTCTGGTTTGAGGATTACGAATAGACCTGCTTTAAACTAAAAATCAAAAAGCTTAAAAATTTTCCGAAGAAAAAAATTTTCCATTTTGGTGGTCCTAAACTGTATTTGCAAAAGTATTATCTGTATTGTAATGTATATCTAAAATGACTGTTTCTGACGTAAGAAAATCCCTCCATTCGAAATTTCATTTGCGGATTTTCCGTTTTCGAGATATAACCAAATAAAAAGTTGAGATTTCGAATAAATTTTCATTTTCTGGGTAAAATCACCTAATTGCTCCTCGTTTGCACATTATAAATAAACTGCATGGCTTTAATTGAAAATAATAAAAATTGAAAATTTTATAAAGAAAAACGATATTAATGTCGGTTGTGGTTGCCTACACTGTAGGGGCAAAGGCAAAGGAATAGTAGTGATGTTGATTATAGTTAATTTCGAGGATTCGTTACAAATCGTTACTTTTGTATAAAGTAATCATTTACAAAATAAAAATGTGTACCATTTTTATTCAGTTACAATGCGAAGGCAAAACAATCTTACTTTTTAATTAGAATACGGAGTGCAATCCAGCTCTCTGAATCGAGATTTTCGATTCTTATAGGAATCTCATCGGAGAGAGCTTAGGCTGGTTCTCCATATCCTAACTGACCAGCACCCAGGGCCGGCGATAACGGGCCTGCAAGGGATGCACTGCAGGCGGGCGCCCCTGTTTAGGGGGCGCCAAAATGAGTTTTTTTCTGCTGGTACTATACAAAATACTAAATTAAAAGAATCCGAAGGGCGCCTATGCTAGTTTCTCAGGCGGGCGCCTTATACCCTAGCGCCGGTACTGCCAGCACCGAGAGCTTTTCCAACACATTGCAACTGAAACAAATAGGGTAGGTGACTAGCGTCATCTGGCAATTGAAAGATGAAGTTTTTCAATCCTAATAGCAACATTAATAATATTGAAAAACATTAAAAATATTACTAAAAGATTTTTAAATTGAAAACTTATTGGTCCACTTCCCTGGTGACACCTCCAAGGCTTCTACAATATGCAAGCCAAATGGATGCTGCAGTGAAGACAAAGGGAAGGAATTCTACACTATGCAATTCACATCCCCGTCTGCAGCTTGGTAAAGTTCCAACGGAAAATGCACCTATTTACTCTACGGAGTAATACGACTATAAAGTAAAAATGTATACCATTTTCATTCAGTTGCAATGCGAAGGCAAAACAATCTTACTTTTCAATTAGAATACGGAGTGCAATCCAGCTCTCTGAATTGCGATTTTCGATTCTTATTGGAATCTCATCGGAGAGAGCGTAGGCTTGTTCTCCATATCCTAACTGACCAGCACCGAGAGCTTTTCCCACACATTGCAACTGAAACAAATAGGGTAGGTGACTAGCGTCATCTGGCAATTGAAAGATGAAGTTTTTCAATCCTAATAGCAACATTAATAATATTGAAAATATTAAAAATATTACTAAAAGATTTTTAAATTGAAAAACTTATTGGTACATTTTCCTGGTGACACCTCCATCCATCCATCCATCCAATGGCACTACAGCCCAAATTGAGCCTTGGCCTCCTTCAACAAGCTTCTCCAATCATTTCGATTTACCGCTGTTCTTTTCCATGAACGCGTTCCCAGGAAGTTCCTGGCATCCTCATCGACTTCGTCTTCCCATCTCTTTTTAGGTATTCCAACAGGTCGTTTTCCCTGCATTCTTGCATTTAGCAATTTTCTGGGGATTCAATTCTCATGCATGCGGACCACGTGCCCTGCCCACCGTAATCTCTGCAGTTTAGTGTATTGTGCTAGAGTTGGTTCGCTATATTGCTCGTATATTTCTCTATTATACCTAATTCGCAAGTTGTTATTTTCACTTATTGGGCCCAGTATCCTACGGTATATTTTTCTTTCAAACACATCTAATGCATTGGCAGATTTCTGTGTCACCACCCATGTTTCGCAGCCATAACTTACTATGGGCCTGATTATTGTTTTATATACCCGGAGTTTTGTTTTCCGGCGTACGTCTCGCGATTTGAATATGTGGCCCATCGCGAAATAGGTTTTATTTGCCAGCACAAGCCTTCTATTTATTTCCGGTTCTTCATTGCTTGCAACCAGATCCATTCCTAGGTACGTGAATCTATTCATATGTTGTATATCGTCAATAAAGTGTTGTTGCGCCGGTCTATTTGATCTGGTTTGTATGAGTAGTTTTGTTTTATTTGTATTTATTGCTAGCCCTACTGCTTCTGCACTCTGTTTCAACTCAACGTAGGTTTCTTCCGCTACATTTATTGTTCTGCTCATTATGTTTATATCATCTGCGTATGCTGCTAATTGGGTAGATTTGTTTGTAAGTATGTTATTTCCTCTCACCGTCAACCGTCTAATTACATATTCAAGAACAAGATTAAAAAGCGTTGGAGCCAGTCCGTCGCCTTGTTTCAGTCCTTGCGTTATCGTAAACGCATCAGTGATCTGTCCTTGAATACATACCTGTGCTTCTGTTTCTGTCATTGTCATTTGCACTAGTCGTATTAATTTTGATGGTATGCTAATTTCTTCCAATATATTAGGTAGAATTGTTCTATCTATTGAATCATAGGCTTCTTTAAAATCTACAAAGAGATTGGGTGCGTTCGGACGACCACAGCGGCTGGACAGCTGAGCTAGCAATAGTTGTCAGACGTCACCGCTGGAAGTCAGCCGCTGAGAGATTTACTAAGCTTTCCCTATCACGGCTGGATACAACCACTCAGCCGATTTCTGCTGACAGTCAGCCGCTATGGTCGTCCGAACGCACCCATTGTAAACGTCCATGTCATATTCCCATGTTTTGGCTAGTATTTGTTTAACTGTAAATAGTTGGTCAATGGTAGATCTATTTTGCCTAAACCCTGCTTGATATTCCCCGATGATTTTTTCCGTGAGAGGTTGAAGTCTTCGATTAAGGATGTTTGTGAATATTTTGTATCCCGAACAAAGTAAAGAGATGCCTCTATAATTCTGACACAACAGTTTGTCTCCTTTTTTATGAATAAGGCAGATTATACTTTTCTTCCATTGTTGGGGATTTCTTCTTCTATCCATATCTCTCGTATTAGCTGGTACATCTGTTGTGTCAAATTCCTTCCTCCTTGCTTGAGTAGTTCTGCCGGTATTTTATCTATTCCCGGTGCTTTATGGCTTTTTTGTTTGTGGATTGCCGTTTGGACCTCCTCTAGCTTTGGGGGTCTAGTTAATTCATTTTCTTCTCCATCTTCCCCAGTTCTTGTTGTTGTACCTCCTGCCATGTCTGCTGCTGCCTCTGTTGTTGTAATGGTGGTTGTGCCCCTTTGTTTAATACTTCCTTAAAATATGTCATTCAGGTTATCTTAATTTCGTCCATATCGCTAATGATTTCACCCTTCTTATTTTTGCAGAGGCTAGTCTTCGGTTTGTATCCCTGTCTTAAATGTTTGATAAGTTGGTATGAACTAAGTGTTTATCGTTTCCTTAAACTCCCTTTCTATATTTAGTATCCGTTGGTTTTCGTACTTTCTCTTTTTCTACCTGCACAGTTTATCTGCTCTTCGTCTTTTGTTCTCAAATTCTGTTTTTCTGTCTCTAGTACGTCTGAGTATGTAATTCTTATGTGCTTTATTTCTTTCCTGTATAGCTTGTTTGCATTCTTCATCGAACCATGTTTCTTCTCTCCGTTGTGTCTTTGTTCCTAGGATTTCTTTCGCTGTGTTTAGTATGATACTGCTTATGGTGTTCCATTGATTTTCTATTGTGGAGTCTGCTCTGTTTTCTTCTAGTAATTTTTCATCCACTGTTCTCTCAAATCTTTCTTGTATCTCAGGGACTTTTAGGTTATCTAAGGTTAGTTTTTCTTGTTTTGGATATTTTTCCTTTACCTTTCGACTGATTTTGCATCTAAACCGTGTCTGCACTAGTAGATGGTCTGAGTCACAGCTTGCGCCACGTCTGCTTTTTACATCTAATATACTCGTCGCCATTCTTTTTTCAGTCAGTATATGGTCTATTTGATTTATTGTGTTTCCCTATGTTTCCCTATTACCCCTATGTACTCTTCTTCTTTTCCGATCTTGGCGTTTGTGTCGCCTATCACCATTTTACGCCCGGTTTCATAATCAGTTAAAGTGGACTTTAAGTTTTAAGTTGGTACCCTTGTCAATGCAATTCATATGGGTAAATGTCAACGTTAAAGTGAACTTTAGTTAATGTTCACTTTAAGTTGATTATGAAACCGGGCGTTAATGTCGTTTCTTGGTATTAGGGAGTTTTTGTTGCTACGTAACGTACGCATCTCCGTATACGTAAAGCAACTAACGTGTCGTAGAGGATGAATGTTAAAAATAGGTAGTTTTTGTAACTGCCTTAACGTAACGTAAAGCAAATCGTAAAGTTACTTTTAAATTCCGTTGACATTCAAAAAAATTACGTATTTTTTATGGGAAATAAGCCACAATTTTACTAAAAAATGAAATATAATAATAATATACGTCTTAATTGCCAATATAAATGAGTCAGATTAAATAAATTATTAGAAGAATTTTTTTACTTAGCAACAACATGTTTGTTTTATTTTAATAGTATTTTGTATTTTGACAACGAAACCCGATTTGGGCTTCGAAACGTTAATAAGTTCATTTTTTAGTAAAATTGTGGCTTATTTCCCATAAAAAATACGTAATTATAAAAATGCCACAAGGAAATAGCTTCAGAAAAACATTCAAAAAAATAAAACAATGTTCACACAATATACAATTAATATACAAATGTAAAAAAAGATAAATGAATAATGAAATTGTATGGTTTTAATTGCTTCTATTTAAATATAAAAATATTATTTTTCCTTAGGTTAAAATTTTTTTTATTTTTGTTTATACCTACTTTTTAGTTGTAAATTATTGTATACCTACATCAGAATTCCAGTAGGTATAATGTAAATAGTGTGGTAATATTTATTTGAAAATTTTACTGAAACTAGGTCATTTGTTTATCTAGTTATTAATTGTGGTGATCACTGTATTTCTTAAATTAATACAAGATTTGTTTGTTTTGCTTTATTAATAGACAACTTAAAAACAATATAATTTTAAATCTATTATGAAGTTCCAATTTCCAATTACAAACAGAATAATTTTACTCAAATAGACTAAACCAATAACCAATATATAACCTTAAAATGTTTATAAACGGATAGTACGCTGATGAAATGTTCATTTGGTAGGTAATCGGGCAAGATCCTCGTGTGCATTCGGTGACTTTCGGCTCGATAGGGATGCGTATGAACCTAACGTACCAGCCCGTAACCTTAGGTAATACGTATCGCGATACGGGAGTTCAACCATTAATGCGCAAGCGTATATGTCAAAAAGATGCGTTACGTTTACGTATTTGTGTGCACAAAAACTCCCTGAGTCATAGATTCGTTCTAGATCTTGATAAAAGGCTACCTTAGTGTCTTCTTCCTGTTCATTTGTGGGACAGTGCACATTTATAAGGGTTATGTTAAAGAAATGCGTTTTTATCCTAAGCTTGCAGATTCTTTCATTGATGGCTTGAAAATCTGTTATCAGGTGCTTCATTTTATTATCTACGATAAAGGCTACTCCAAATTCTTTATTTCCTTCATCTTTACCGCTATACAGTATAGTGTGTGTTTTAGTGTCCCGGCTACGTTTTCCCAACCATTTAGTTTCTTGTACTGCAGTGATTCCTATTTTATATCTTTTCAGTTCGTGTAGAAGGATCCTCTGTGCTCCTGGTCTATTTAGCGTTCTGACATTCCATGTTCCCAGCATAAATTCCATATTCCGTTGCCAAAGTCGTCGTCTTGATATCCGTCCATTCCGAGGCCTATCTGAAGGTTTCGTAGTAGTACTTTTTTACAAGAATAGGTTACTGGCCTATCGCCCAACCCCCTTTTCGGAGGACCATTTCTCCCTTCCTCGTCAGCCCTTACCCTACTTTCCACTGGGGTTGGTTACCCAATCTCCGGTAAGGTTGCTCAGGTTCTCCAGGGTTCACCCGTCCGGTGACACCTCCAACGCTTCTACAATTTGCAAGCCAAATGGATGCTGCAGTGAAGACAAAGGGAAGAAATTCTACACTATGCAATTCACATCCCCGTCTGCAGCTTGGTAAAGTTCTAACGGAAAATGCACCTAGTTACTCTACGGAGTAATACGACTATAAAATAAAAATGTATACCATTTTTATTTAGTTGCAATGCGAAGGCAAAACAATCTTACTTTTCTTACTTCATCTTTTAATTGCCAGATGACGCTAGTCACCTACCCTATTTGTTTCAGTTGCAATGTATGGGAAAGCTCTCGGTGCTGGTCAGTTAGGATATGGATAACAAGCCTACGCTCTCTCCGATGATATTCCAATAAGAATCGAAAATCGCGATTCAGAGAGCTGGATTGCACTCCGTATTCTAATTGAAAAGTAAGATTGTTTTGCCTTCGCATTGCAACTGAAAATGGTATACATTTTTATTTAATACGCTCTGAGCTTCGCTGGTGTCGCTCCTAGCGGATTACTAATGCAACTTTTACCGGTAATTTTTAAATTTATTATTTAATTGTTATCGCTTAATTCTTACAACACAAAAAAGTAATTAAATTGTAATCGATTTTTTTAAAATTTTGCTAACCATTTTAACGTTCTATTAATGAAATATTAATTTCTTACTTCGGATACTTTCACAATTATCGTGTAGATGGCGCTCAGATTAATTTATAATTACATATTACAAAATATTAAAAAAACTTAAAATTCAGTATTTAAAACGTAAGTATATTTAAGGTAAAAGTATACACCAGAGCTTTGACCAACTAATATTATTTCCTATTAATGTTTTTAATTTCAATGTTTTAAATTAATCACTTTGACATTTATGTCAAATTTCCGGTAAAGGTTTACATACTTGTCACTACTGGCGCTCGCGACTTTTTAATTATCCCCTCTACCTACGAGCTCACAGCGTATAGTCGTATTAGGCCGATGCCACATTATGCGTTTTGACCGGATGCGGTGAAAACGCATCCGTTTCCAACGCAACCGGACCGACCTGTCACACTATGCGTTTAGTCTGGTGCAGTTTGTAAGCGCGTACCGATGACTCAAAACGCATCCGTTTCCAACGCAACCGGATCGATCTGTCACACTATGCGTTTTCACCGGATGCGGCGGAAACGCATCCGGTCAAAACGCATAATGTGGCATCGGCCTTACTCCGTAGAGTACCTAGGTGCATTTTCCGTTGGAACTTTATACCAAGCTGCAGACGGGGATGTGAATTGCATAGTGTAGAATTCCTTCCCTTTGTCTTCACTGCAGCATCCATTTGGCTTGCAAATTGTAGAAGTCTTGGAGGTGTCACCAGGAAAATGTACCAATAAGTTTTTCAATTTAAAAATCTTTTAGTAATATTTTTAATATTTTCAATATTATTAATGATGCTATTAGGATTGAAAAACTTCATCTTTCAATTGCCAGAAGTCCCCTACCCTATTTGTTTCAGTTGCAATGTGTGGGAAAAGCTCTCGGTAGCTGGATTGCACTCCGTATTCTAATTGAAAAGTAAGATTGTTTTGCCTTCGCATTGTAACTGAATAAAAATGGTATACATTTTTATTTTGTAAATGACTAATACAAAAGTAACGATTTGTAACGAATCCTCGAAAGTAACTATAATCAACATCACTACTATTCCTTTGCCTGTGCCCCTACAGTGTAGGCAACCACAACCGACATTAATATCGTTTTTCTTTATAAAATTTTCAATTTTTATTATTTTCAATTAAAGCCAGTTTATTTATAATCCGCAAACGAGGAGCAATTAGGTGATATGGTCATTTAGCAATTTTACGGCTTTTTATACCCAGAAAATGAAAATTTATTTGAAATCTTTTATTTAGTTATATCTCGAAAACGGAAAATCCGCAAATGAAATTTCGAATGGAGGGATTATCCTCAAATCAGGAGGAATTATTTTAGATATGGTGGATAATACTTTTGCTAATACAGTTTAGGCCCACCAAAATGGAAATATTTTTTCTTCGGAAAATTCTTAATTGTTATGATTTTTAGTTAAAAGTTAAAAATTTTAGTTTAGTAAAAAGGTATACTCATAATCCTCAAACGAGGAGGAATTAAAAGATATGATTATTTAGTGCTTTTATAGCTTTTGATATTTACAAAAAGGAAATAAACACTTTGGTGCGGCGCCGAAAATTTTTATTTTTTATAACTCTAAAACGGAAAATCCGCAAATGAAATTTCGAATGGAGGGATTTTCTTACGTCAGAAGCAATTATTTTAGATATACATTACAATACAGATAATACTTTTGCAAATACAGTTTAGGACCACCAAAATGGAAAATTTTTTTCTTCGGAAAATTTTTAAGCTTTATGATTTTTAGTTTAAACCAGGTCTATTCGTAATCCTCAAACCAGAAGAAATTAAATGATATAGTTATTGTTATTTTTACAGCTTTTGATAAATATCCCGATAATGGAAATATACCGTGAGCACGTAAAGGTTGGAATAAATTTATTTTCTAGGTAATGGATGATTTTGGAAAAAAATCCCGAAACAGGTCAATTTTTATTTTTAAATTACGACTGTTTGGCACATATATCATACTAGTGACGTCACCCATCTGGGCGTGATGACGTCATCGATGATTTTTTTAAATAAGAATAGGGGTCGTGTTATAGCTCATTTGAAAGGTAATTAAATTCTCTATTCAGTAATATAAACATTAACATAATTATTTATACGGGACGTCCAAAAAAAATTGTTTTGGATTAAATTTATTGACATAAAAAGAAGAATGTATGTAACTTATTTAGTTCAAAATACATTTTACTGCTCTTAGAAAACTGAAAAAAATGTTTATTTGTAAAATAATCATTGCTTTTCGCTTAAATTAAATTTTCAAACTTTCACGAGGCTGGTGGGTGGCGGCTTTAATATTGAATTTAAGCAAAAAAACATATGTATTTGCCAAATAAACATTTTTTCCTGTTTTCTGATAGCAGTAAAATGTATTTTGAATTAAATAAATTACACATTATTCGTCTTTTTATGTCAATAAGTTTAATTCAAAAAAATTTTTTTGGACACCCTGTATAAATAATTATGTTAATGTTTATATTACTTAATAGAGAATTGAATTACCTTTCAAATGAGCTGTCACACGACCCCTATTCTTATTAAAAAAATCATCGATGACGTCATCACACCTAGATGGGTGATGTCACTAGTATGATATATATGCCAGTAAGTCGTAATTTTAAAATAAAAATTGACCTGCTTTGGGATTTTTTTCCAAAATCGTCCATTCTCGAGAAAATGAATTTATTCCAACCTTTACGTGCTCACTGTATACTTTGGCGCTGTCCCGAGAAATTTCATTTTGATATAACTTAAAAATGGAATATCCGCAAATGAAATTTCAGAGGAGGGATTACCTTTAAGTCAGGAGGAGTTATTTTGACTATGGTACATACTAGCCTTACAGTTTAGGTTTACCAAATGTGAAAATTATTCTGGCATTCCTTTGCCCCTACAGTATAGGCAACCAACATTAAAATCGTTTTTCCTTTATAACATTCTCAATTTTCACAATTTTCAATTAAAACCAGTTTATTCATAATCCGCAAACGAGGTGCAATTTTTTGATATGGTTATTTAGTGACTTTACGGCATTTTATACCCTGAAAATTGACATTTATTTTTAGCGCTGCGCCGAAATCTCCACTTTTGATTTGCTTATATCTCGAAAACGGAAACTCCGCAAATGAAATTTTGAATGGTGCAATTATCCGCAAACGAGGTGCAATTTTTTGAGTTATGGTAGAAGTCAAAATAACGACTTTGAAAAAACCGTTTCGCTAACTTTATGACGCTCAATTTCTTCACGTGAAGTTTATAACGAACAAACTTAGATGTCAAAGTATGCTTTTACACGTCAAATTTGGCCTTGAATAACTTGGTCAATTTCTTGTCCAATTTATTGTTGATGTAAAGTGGACTTTAGCGAAACGGTTTTTTCAACGTCGTTATTTTGACTTCTACCATAGCTCAAAAAATTGCACCTCGTTTGCGGATAATTGCACCATTAAAAATTTCATTTGCGGAGTTTCCGTTTTCGAGATATAAGCAAATGAAAAGTGGAGATTTCGGCGCAGCGCTAAAAATAAATGTCGATTTTCAGGGTATAAAATGCCGTAA
Organism: Diabrotica virgifera virgifera; assembly: GCF_917563875.1. Classification (NCBI taxonomy): domain Eukaryota; kingdom Metazoa; phylum Arthropoda; class Insecta; order Coleoptera; family Chrysomelidae; genus Diabrotica; species Diabrotica virgifera. The sequence continues at coordinate 150,337,111 of NC_065451.1, read as the reverse complement.
AGTCACTAAATAACCATATCAAAAAATTGCACCTCGTTTGCGGTTTATGAATAAACTGGTTTTAATTGAAAATTGTGAAAATTGAAAATGTTATAAAGGAAAAACGATATTAATGTTGGTTGCCTATACTGTAGGGGCAAAGGAACTCCTCCTGACCACAAACCATACATACTTATAGACGTTTCACGACCATGTTAATCTTTTGGATCGAATTAACGCCATCTCTTGATTGGAATGGGAACTAAATTGACAAATTTTAGTTACGTGGGAATTTTAAATTATAAATTTTGCGGGATTTTTGATGAAATTTCGCAGGAAATTAAAACAACAGAAAGACAATTCAATGTTTTACTGAAAACTTCAAATATTCCAATTTGTTTTGAAAATGCTAAACACTACTGCCATGTGTCACGTGAAAGCACTGATGTAATATTGAGTTGAATGAAAATTTTTGAAAGAATCTTGTAGGATGATTGTTTAGATAAATACCTTATAATCTTTTACAAACTTCCAAAAATATATAGGCCCGAAATGTTGATGACACACTTGTCTATTGGAATAAACTGTTTCAGGATCTATTATATTGTTTTTTTAAATGTGGAGAAACACAACACGGGATGATCAATCAATGTAAACTAAAAATTCTACTCATAAAAACGGAGAGGAGGTTAATACAATTGATTAAAATTGTAATTAAATCTAATTAAAAACGTAACACCACTATACACAATAAAATAATTAAGTCACAAACTGTAAAATAAAAAGTAAATAACAAAACAAATTAATTTAATTGTCAACTGTCAGTTGTTAAATATGACAAGAGAATTGACTGACAGCGACATCTCTGGATTGGAATGGTAATTAATTTGCTGTCTTGACCTTGACAATTTACGTGAAACGTCTATGAGTATGTATGGTTTGTGCTCCTGACTTAAAGGTAATCCCTCCTTTGAAATTTCATTTGCGGATATTCCATTTTTAAGTTATATCAAAATGAAATTTCTCGGGACAGCGCCAAAGTATATATTTCCATTATCGGGATATTTATTAAAAGCTGTAAAAATAACAATAACTATATCATTTAATTTCTTCTGGTTTGAGGATTACGAATAGACCTGCTTTAAACTAAAAATCAAAAAGCTTAAAAATTTTCCGAAGAAAAAAATTTTCCATTTTGGTGGTCCTAAACTGTATTTGCAAAAGTATTATCTGTATTGTAATGTATATCTAAAATGACTGTTTCTGACGTAAGAAAATCCCTCCATTCGAAATTTCATTTGCGGATTTTCCGTTTTCGAGATATAACCAAATAAAAAGTTGAGATTTCGAATAAATTTTCATTTTCTGGGTAAAATCACCTAATTGCTCCTCGTTTGCACATTATAAATAAACTGCATGGCTTTAATTGAAAATAATAAAAATTGAAAATTTTATAAAGAAAAACGATATTAATGTCGGTTGTGGTTGCCTACACTGTAGGGGCAAAGGCAAAGGAATAGTAGTGATGTTGATTATAGTTAATTTCGAGGATTCGTTACAAATCGTTACTTTTGTATAAAGTAATCATTTACAAAATAAAAATGTGTACCATTTTTATTCAGTTACAATGCGAAGGCAAAACAATCTTACTTTTTAATTAGAATACGGAGTGCAATCCAGCTCTCTGAATCGAGATTTTCGATTCTTATAGGAATCTCATCGGAGAGAGCTTAGGCTGGTTCTCCATATCCTAACTGACCAGCACCCAGGGCCGGCGATAACGGGCCTGCAAGGGATGCACTGCAGGCGGGCGCCCCTGTTTAGGGGGCGCCAAAATGAGTTTTTTTCTGCTGGTACTATACAAAATACTAAATTAAAAGAATCCGAAGGGCGCCTATGCTAGTTTCTCAGGCGGGCGCCTTATACCCTAGCGCCGGTACTGCCAGCACCGAGAGCTTTTCCAACACATTGCAACTGAAACAAATAGGGTAGGTGACTAGCGTCATCTGGCAATTGAAAGATGAAGTTTTTCAATCCTAATAGCAACATTAATAATATTGAAAAACATTAAAAATATTACTAAAAGATTTTTAAATTGAAAACTTATTGGTCCACTTCCCTGGTGACACCTCCAAGGCTTCTACAATATGCAAGCCAAATGGATGCTGCAGTGAAGACAAAGGGAAGGAATTCTACACTATGCAATTCACATCCCCGTCTGCAGCTTGGTAAAGTTCCAACGGAAAATGCACCTATTTACTCTACGGAGTAATACGACTATAAAGTAAAAATGTATACCATTTTCATTCAGTTGCAATGCGAAGGCAAAACAATCTTACTTTTCAATTAGAATACGGAGTGCAATCCAGCTCTCTGAATTGCGATTTTCGATTCTTATTGGAATCTCATCGGAGAGAGCGTAGGCTTGTTCTCCATATCCTAACTGACCAGCACCGAGAGCTTTTCCCACACATTGCAACTGAAACAAATAGGGTAGGTGACTAGCGTCATCTGGCAATTGAAAGATGAAGTTTTTCAATCCTAATAGCAACATTAATAATATTGAAAATATTAAAAATATTACTAAAAGATTTTTAAATTGAAAAACTTATTGGTACATTTTCCTGGTGACACCTCCATCCATCCATCCATCCAATGGCACTACAGCCCAAATTGAGCCTTGGCCTCCTTCAACAAGCTTCTCCAATCATTTCGATTTACCGCTGTTCTTTTCCATGAACGCGTTCCCAGGAAGTTCCTGGCATCCTCATCGACTTCGTCTTCCCATCTCTTTTTAGGTATTCCAACAGGTCGTTTTCCCTGCATTCTTGCATTTAGCAATTTTCTGGGGATTCAATTCTCATGCATGCGGACCACGTGCCCTGCCCACCGTAATCTCTGCAGTTTAGTGTATTGTGCTAGAGTTGGTTCGCTATATTGCTCGTATATTTCTCTATTATACCTAATTCGCAAGTTGTTATTTTCACTTATTGGGCCCAGTATCCTACGGTATATTTTTCTTTCAAACACATCTAATGCATTGGCAGATTTCTGTGTCACCACCCATGTTTCGCAGCCATAACTTACTATGGGCCTGATTATTGTTTTATATACCCGGAGTTTTGTTTTCCGGCGTACGTCTCGCGATTTGAATATGTGGCCCATCGCGAAATAGGTTTTATTTGCCAGCACAAGCCTTCTATTTATTTCCGGTTCTTCATTGCTTGCAACCAGATCCATTCCTAGGTACGTGAATCTATTCATATGTTGTATATCGTCAATAAAGTGTTGTTGCGCCGGTCTATTTGATCTGGTTTGTATGAGTAGTTTTGTTTTATTTGTATTTATTGCTAGCCCTACTGCTTCTGCACTCTGTTTCAACTCAACGTAGGTTTCTTCCGCTACATTTATTGTTCTGCTCATTATGTTTATATCATCTGCGTATGCTGCTAATTGGGTAGATTTGTTTGTAAGTATGTTATTTCCTCTCACCGTCAACCGTCTAATTACATATTCAAGAACAAGATTAAAAAGCGTTGGAGCCAGTCCGTCGCCTTGTTTCAGTCCTTGCGTTATCGTAAACGCATCAGTGATCTGTCCTTGAATACATACCTGTGCTTCTGTTTCTGTCATTGTCATTTGCACTAGTCGTATTAATTTTGATGGTATGCTAATTTCTTCCAATATATTAGGTAGAATTGTTCTATCTATTGAATCATAGGCTTCTTTAAAATCTACAAAGAGATTGGGTGCGTTCGGACGACCACAGCGGCTGGACAGCTGAGCTAGCAATAGTTGTCAGACGTCACCGCTGGAAGTCAGCCGCTGAGAGATTTACTAAGCTTTCCCTATCACGGCTGGATACAACCACTCAGCCGATTTCTGCTGACAGTCAGCCGCTATGGTCGTCCGAACGCACCCATTGTAAACGTCCATGTCATATTCCCATGTTTTGGCTAGTATTTGTTTAACTGTAAATAGTTGGTCAATGGTAGATCTATTTTGCCTAAACCCTGCTTGATATTCCCCGATGATTTTTTCCGTGAGAGGTTGAAGTCTTCGATTAAGGATGTTTGTGAATATTTTGTATCCCGAACAAAGTAAAGAGATGCCTCTATAATTCTGACACAACAGTTTGTCTCCTTTTTTATGAATAAGGCAGATTATACTTTTCTTCCATTGTTGGGGATTTCTTCTTCTATCCATATCTCTCGTATTAGCTGGTACATCTGTTGTGTCAAATTCCTTCCTCCTTGCTTGAGTAGTTCTGCCGGTATTTTATCTATTCCCGGTGCTTTATGGCTTTTTTGTTTGTGGATTGCCGTTTGGACCTCCTCTAGCTTTGGGGGTCTAGTTAATTCATTTTCTTCTCCATCTTCCCCAGTTCTTGTTGTTGTACCTCCTGCCATGTCTGCTGCTGCCTCTGTTGTTGTAATGGTGGTTGTGCCCCTTTGTTTAATACTTCCTTAAAATATGTCATTCAGGTTATCTTAATTTCGTCCATATCGCTAATGATTTCACCCTTCTTATTTTTGCAGAGGCTAGTCTTCGGTTTGTATCCCTGTCTTAAATGTTTGATAAGTTGGTATGAACTAAGTGTTTATCGTTTCCTTAAACTCCCTTTCTATATTTAGTATCCGTTGGTTTTCGTACTTTCTCTTTTTCTACCTGCACAGTTTATCTGCTCTTCGTCTTTTGTTCTCAAATTCTGTTTTTCTGTCTCTAGTACGTCTGAGTATGTAATTCTTATGTGCTTTATTTCTTTCCTGTATAGCTTGTTTGCATTCTTCATCGAACCATGTTTCTTCTCTCCGTTGTGTCTTTGTTCCTAGGATTTCTTTCGCTGTGTTTAGTATGATACTGCTTATGGTGTTCCATTGATTTTCTATTGTGGAGTCTGCTCTGTTTTCTTCTAGTAATTTTTCATCCACTGTTCTCTCAAATCTTTCTTGTATCTCAGGGACTTTTAGGTTATCTAAGGTTAGTTTTTCTTGTTTTGGATATTTTTCCTTTACCTTTCGACTGATTTTGCATCTAAACCGTGTCTGCACTAGTAGATGGTCTGAGTCACAGCTTGCGCCACGTCTGCTTTTTACATCTAATATACTCGTCGCCATTCTTTTTTCAGTCAGTATATGGTCTATTTGATTTATTGTGTTTCCCTATGTTTCCCTATTACCCCTATGTACTCTTCTTCTTTTCCGATCTTGGCGTTTGTGTCGCCTATCACCATTTTTAATGTCGTTTCTTGGTATTAGGGAGTTTTTGTTGCTACGTAACGTACGCATCTCCGTATACGTAAAGCAACTAACGTGTCGTAGAGGATGAATGTTAAAAATAGGTAGTTTTTGTAACTGCCTTAACGTAACGTAAAGCAAATCGTAAAGTTACTTTTAAATTCCGTTGACATTCAAAAAAATTACGTATTTTTTATGGGAAATAAGCCACAATTTTACTAAAAAATGAAATATAATAATAATATACGTCTTAATTGCCAATATAAATGAGTCAGATTAAATAAATTATTAGAAGAATTTTTTTACTTAGCAACAACATGTTTGTTTTATTTTAATAGTATTTTGTATTTTGACAACGAAACCCGATTTGGGCTTCGAAACGTTAATAAGTTCATTTTTTAGTAAAATTGTGGCTTATTTCCCATAAAAAATACGTAATTATAAAAATGCCACAAGGAAATAGCTTCAGAAAAACATTCAAAAAAATAAAACAATGTTCACACAATATACAATTAATATACAAATGTAAAAAAAGATAAATGAATAATGAAATTGTATGGTTTTAATTGCTTCTATTTAAATATAAAAATATTATTTTTCCTTAGGTTAAAATTTTTTTTATTTTTGTTTATACCTACTTTTTAGTTGTAAATTATTGTATACCTACATCAGAATTCCAGTAGGTATAATGTAAATAGTGTGGTAATATTTATTTGAAAATTTTACTGAAACTAGGTCATTTGTTTATCTAGTTATTAATTGTGGTGATCACTGTATTTCTTAAATTAATACAAGATTTGTTTGTTTTGCTTTATTAATAGACAACTTAAAAACAATATAATTTTAAATCTATTATGAAGTTCCAATTTCCAATTACAAACAGAATAATTTTACTCAAATAGACTAAACCAATAACCAATATATAACCTTAAAATGTTTATAAACGGATAGTACGCTGATGAAATGTTCATTTGGTAGGTAATCGGGCAAGATCCTCGTGTGCATTCGGTGACTTTCGGCTCGATAGGGATGCGTATGAACCTAACGTACCAGCCCGTAACCTTAGGTAATACGTATCGCGATACGGGAGTTCAACCATTAATGCGCAAGCGTATATGTCAAAAAGATGCGTTACGTTTACGTATTTGTGTGCACAAAAACTCCCTGAGTCATAGATTCGTTCTAGATCTTGATAAAAGGCTACCTTAGTGTCTTCTTCCTGTTCATTTGTGGGACAGTGCACATTTATAAGGGTTATGTTAAAGAAATGCGTTTTTATCCTAAGCTTGCAGATTCTTTCATTGATGGCTTGAAAATCTGTTATCAGGTGCTTCATTTTATTATCTACGATAAAGGCTACTCCAAATTCTTTATTTCCTTCATCTTTACCGCTATACAGTATAGTGTGTGTTTTAGTGTCCCGGCTACGTTTTCCCAACCATTTAGTTTCTTGTACTGCAGTGATTCCTATTTTATATCTTTTCAGTTCGTGTAGAAGGATCCTCTGTGCTCCTGGTCTATTTAGCGTTCTGACATTCCATGTTCCCAGCATAAATTCCATATTCCGTTGCCAAAGTCGTCGTCTTGATATCCGTCCATTCCGAGGCCTATCTGAAGGTTTCGTAGTAGTACTTTTTTACAAGAATAGGTTACTGGCCTATCGCCCAACCCCCTTTTCGGAGGACCATTTCTCCCTTCCTCGTCAGCCCTTACCCTACTTTCCACTGGGGTTGGTTACCCAATCTCCGGTAAGGTTGCTCAGGTTCTCCAGGGTTCACCCGTCCGGTGACACCTCCAACGCTTCTACAATTTGCAAGCCAAATGGATGCTGCAGTGAAGACAAAGGGAAGAAATTCTACACTATGCAATTCACATCCCCGTCTGCAGCTTGGTAAAGTTCTAACGGAAAATGCACCTAGTTACTCTACGGAGTAATACGACTATAAAATAAAAATGTATACCATTTTTATTTAGTTGCAATGCGAAGGCAAAACAATCTTACTTTTCTTACTTCATCTTTTAATTGCCAGATGACGCTAGTCACCTACCCTATTTGTTTCAGTTGCAATGTATGGGAAAGCTCTCGGTGCTGGTCAGTTAGGATATGGATAACAAGCCTACGCTCTCTCCGATGATATTCCAATAAGAATCGAAAATCGCGATTCAGAGAGCTGGATTGCACTCCGTATTCTAATTGAAAAGTAAGATTGTTTTGCCTTCGCATTGCAACTGAAAATGGTATACATTTTTATTTAATACGCTCTGAGCTTCGCTGGTGTCGCTCCTAGCGGATTACTAATGCAACTTTTACCGGTAATTTTTAAATTTATTATTTAATTGTTATCGCTTAATTCTTACAACACAAAAAAGTAATTAAATTGTAATCGATTTTTTTTAAATTTTGCTAACCATTTTAACGTTCTATTAATGAAATATTAATTTCTTACTTCGGATACTTTCACAATTATCGTGTAGATGGCGCTCAGATTAATTTATAATTACATATTACAAAATATTAAAAAAACTTAAAATTCAGTATTTAAAACGTAAGTATATTTAAGGTAAAAGTATACACCAGAGCTTTGACCAACTAATATTATTTCCTATTAATGTTTTTAATTTCAATGTTTTAAATTAATCACTTTGACATTTATGTCAAATTTCCGGTAAAGGTTTACATACTTGTCACTACTGGCGCTCGCGACTTTTTAATTATCCCCTCTACCTACGAGCTCACAGCGTATAGTCGTATTAGGCCGATGCCACATTATGCGTTTTGACCGGATGCGGTGAAAACGCATCCGTTTCCAACGCAACCGGACCGACCTGTCACACTATGCGTTTAGTCTGGTGCAGTTTGGTAAGCGCGTACCGATGACTCAAAACGCATCCGTTTCCAACGCAACCGGATCGATCTGTCACACTATGCGTTTTCACCGGATGCGGCGGAAACGCATCCGGTCAAAACGCATAATGTGGCATCGGCCTTACTCCGTAGAGTACCTAGGTGCATTTTCCGTTGGAACTTTATACCAAGCTGCAGACGGGGATGTGAATTGCATAGTGTAGAATTCCTTCCCTTTGTCTTCACTGCAGCATCCATTTGGCTTGCAAATTGTAGAAGTCTTGGAGGTGTCACCAGGAAAATGTACCAATAAGTTTTTCAATTTAAAAATCTTTTAGTAATATTTTTAATATTTTCAATATTATTAATGATGCTATTAGGATTGAAAAACTTCATCTTTCAATTGCCAGAAGTCCCCTACCCTATTTGTTTCAGTTGCAATGTGTGGGAAAAGCTCTCGGTAGCTGGATTGCACTCCGTATTCTAATTGAAAAGTAAGATTGTTTTGCCTTCGCATTGTAACTGAATAAAAATGGTATACATTTTTATTTTGTAAATGACTAATACAAAAGTAACGATTTGTAACGAATCCTCGAAAGTAACTATAATCAACATCACTACTATTCCTTTGCCTGTGCCCCTACAGTGTAGGCAACCACAACCGACATTAATATCGTTTTTCTTTATAAAATTTTCAATTTTTATTATTTTCAATTAAAGCCAGTTTATTTATAATCCGCAAACGAGGAGCAATTAGGTGATATGGTCATTTAGCAATTTTACGGCTTTTTATACCCAGAAAATGAAAATTTATTTGAAATCTTTTATTTAGTTATATCTCGAAACCGGAAAATCCGCAAATGAAATTTCGAATGGAGGGATTATCCTCAAATCAGGAGGAATTATTTTAGATATGGTGGATAATACTTTTGCTAATACAGTTTAGGCCCACCAAAATGGAAATATTTTTTCTTCGGAAAATTCTTAATTGTTATGATTTTTAGTTAAAAGTTAAAAATTTTAGTTTAGTAAAAAGGTATACTCATAATCCTCAAACGAGGAGGAATTAAAAGATATGATTATTTAGTGCTTTTATAGCTTTTGATATTTACAAAAAGGAAATAAACACTTTGGTGCGGCGCCGAAAATTTTTATTTTTTATAACTCTAAAACGGAAAATCCGCAAATGAAATTTCGAATGGAGGGATTTTCTTACGTCAGAAGCAATTATTTTAGATATACATTACAATACAGATAATACTTTTGCAAATACAGTTTAGGACCACCAAAATGGAAAATTTTTTTCTTCGGAAAATTTTTAAGCTTTATGATTTTTAGTTTAAACCAGGTCTATTCGTAATCCTCAAACCAGAAGAAATTAAATGATATAGTTATTGTTATTTTTACAGCTTTTGATAAATATCCCGATAATGGAAATATACCGTGAGCACGTAAAGGTTGGAATAAATTTATTTTCTAGGTAATGGATGATTTTGGAAAAAAATCCCGAAACAGGTCAATTTTTATTTTTAAATTACGACTGTTTGGCACATATATCATACTAGTGACGTCACCCATCTGGGCGTGATGACGTCATCGATGATTTTTTTAAATAAGAATAGGGGTCGTGTTATAGCTCATTTGAAAGGTAATTAAATTCTCTATTCAGTAATATAAACATTAACATAATTATTTATACGGGACGTCCAAAAAAAATTGTTTTGGATTAAATTTATTGACATAAAAAGAAGAATGTATGTAACTTATTTAGTTCAAAATACATTTTACTGCTCTTAGAAAACTGAAAAAAATGTTTATTTGTAAAATAATCATTGCTTTTCGCTTAAATTAAATTTTCAAACTTTCACGAGGCTGGTGGGTGGCGGCTTTAATATTGAATTTAAGCAAAAAAACATATGTATTTGCCAAATAAACATTTTTTCCTGTTTTCTGATAGCAGTAAAATGTATTTTGAATTAAATAAATTACACATTATTCGTCTTTTTATGTCAATAAGTTTAATTCAAAAAAATTTTTTTGGACACCCTGTATAAATAATTATGTTAATGTTTATATTACTTAATAGAGAATTGAATTACCTTTCAAATGAGCTGTCACACGACCCCTATTCTTATTAAAAAAATCATCGATGACGTCATCACACCTAGATGGGTGATGTCACTAGTATGATATATATGCCAGTAAGTCGTAATTTTAAAATAAAAATTGACCTGCTTTGGGATTTTTTTCCAAAATCGTCCATTCTCGAGAAAATGAATTTATTCCAACCTTTACGTGCTCACTGTATACTTTGGCGCTGTCCCGAGAAATTTCATTTTGATATAACTTAAAAATGGAATATCCGCAAATGAAATTTCAGAGGAGGGATTACCTTTAAGTCAGGAGGAGTTATTTTGACTATGGTACATACTAGCCTTACAGTTTAGGTTTACCAAATGTGAAAATTATTCTGGCATTCCTTTGCCCCTACAGTATAGGCAACCAACATTAAAATCGTTTTTCCTTTATAACATTCTCAATTTTCACAATTTTCAATTAAAACCAGTTTATTCATAATCCGCAAACGAGGTGCAATTTTTTGATATGGTTATTTAGTGACTTTACGGCATTTTATACCCTGAAAATTGACATTTATTTTTAGCGCTGCGCCGAAATCTCCACTTTTGATTTGCTTATATCTCGAAAACGGAAACTCCGCAAATGAAATTTTGAATGGTGCAATTATCCGCAAACGAGGTGCAATTTTTTGAGTTATGGTAGAAGTCAAAATAACGACTTTGAAAAAACCGTTTCGCTAACTTTATGACGCTCAATTTCTTCACGTGAAGTTTATAACGAACAAACTTAGATGTCAAAGTATGCTTTTACACGTCAAATTTGGCCTTGAATAACTTGGTCAATTTCTTGTCCAATTTATTGTTGATGTAAAGTGGACTTTAGCGAAACGGTTTTTTCAACGTCGTTATTTTGACTTCTACCATAGCTCAAAAAATTGCACCTCGTTTGCGGATAATTGCACCATTCAAAATTTCATTTGCGGAGTTTCCGTTTTCGAGATATAAGCAAATCAAAAGTGGAGATTTCGGCGCAGCGCTAAAAATAAATGTCGATTTTCAGGGTATAAAATGCCGTAAAGTCACTAAATAACCATATCAAAAAATTGCACCTCGTTTGCGGATTATGAATAAACTGGTTTTAATTGAAAATTGTGAAAATTGAAAATGTTATAAAGGAAAAACGATTTTAATGTTGGTTGCCTATAGTGTAGGGGCAAAGGAATGCTAGAATAATTTTCACTTTTGGTACACCTAAACTGTAAGGCTAAAAGGAGTATGTACCATAGTCAAAATAACTCCTCCTGACTTAAAGGTAATCCCTCCTTTGAAATTTCATTTGGGGATTTTCCGTTTTCGCGATATAACCAAATAAAAAGTTGAGATTTCGAATCAATTTTCATTTTCTGGGTATAAAAAGCCGTAAAATTGCTAAATAACCATATCACCTAATTGCTCCTCGTTTGCGGATTATAAATAAACTGGCTTTAATTGAAAATAATGAAAATTGAAAATTTTATAAAGAAAAACGATATTAACGTCGGTTGTGGTTGCCTACACTGTAGGGGCAATGCAAAGGAATTATTATTCATAGTAGTGATGTTGATTATAGTTACTTTCGAGGATTCGTTACAAATTGTTACTTTTGTATAAAGTAATCATTTACAGTTACAGTATTCGTTACTTTGGATTACTATGATTACTTTTGTATTTGAGTACCGGTAATCATATCGAGAATCGTATTTCTCAGTAGGTAGATATTTTGTATAGGTATTTCGATATAACAACGACCTTCACCGATCTGTTTAAGGGATAAATCGTTACTTTTGTATAAAGTAATCATTTACAGTATTCGTTACTTTGATTACTATATGATTACTTTTGTTACTTTTGTATTCGAGTACCGATAATCATATCGAGAATCGTATTTCTCAGTAGGAAGGTATTTTGTATAGGTATTCTGTCACAACCTTAAAACGCTTCATACCGATAACGATATTCCATAACACTCGTAAAATACCGGTCCCGTCCGTTACTCGCTAGGATACGATTGGTATTTTTTTATAGAAAGTAATCAAGTGTACTGGTTGTAGATACAATAGTCGTTACCCGCTCTGATACGATTGGTACAAAGTAACGAAGTAATCAGAGTAATCAAAGTAACGATTTGCCTCTCTGTATAGTAATCGCTACTTTCGGTATTCGTAAGTAACGAGTACTTTGTAACGAATAGTTACTTTTTCAACATCACTATATACACCATGGCCAGAATCATTTTCACTTTCAACTTAACACATTTAATTTCTCCTGGTTTGAGGATTATGAATAAACCTGGTTTTAACTTAACTAAAAATCCGCTGTGTCTAGGTACACGCTAACGTGTACACAAATAAAAAAGTTACTGTCTATTCGGTAGGCTTACACCGGTCACGGATTAAGAAAGAAATGAACGAATTGACTGGTCCGCTGTAGTTTGACTATTTACACATTGGCGCAGTCATTTTTTATTTGAGGGGATGTTCTTATATAAATCAAATAATTTAAAATTTTAGCCTCACAGCCTAAACGATATAATTTCATGATTCTTTACAACAGTTCATTACCCGTAGTAAAAAATCAATATACCTAATTTTAATTGTTGCATGAATATCCATATAACAAAAATAAAAACAAATTCTAACTTATAAAAGGTAGAAGGCTAAACGTTGCTGTATTGTTGATGTTTTAATTTAATCTCTAAAATGGTTTTATATAAAGTCGCAATCAATTTAAGTGATATATTAAAGCGGCCGCAATGCAATAGGTTTTAGTCAATAAGTAATGCGGCTATAGTCAATAAGTTTTCTTTGTTAGTTATGTATATTTAATAGTTTTTATGTATAATAGGGTATTTTCCCCGTAAATAAAAAGTATTAAAAACAATATTATAATATGTATGTAACTACAATATCTACAAATAGTTTCAATTTCAAACAAATCACACTTACTAAAATGATCACGCCTTGAAAAGAATCCGGAAATCCTACAGCAGGGCATCATATAAACATCAAATATTCAAGTAAAGTCCTAAATATTATTAAGTCAATATACGTACCAATTTTTTTTTACTAAAATGATTTAGTCTTTATTGTTCACACTATCATATTCATCGCTGGGGTCACCGTTAATTGTTATTATGATTGGGTTTATTTCGTTAATTTTATTTTCACGAATCCACCAATCCTTAATTAATTTTTCGCACTTGGATATACACAGTTCCGCCATACTTCTGGATTTGCATTTGAAAGTGCTTCTCGCCAAGTTTCCCAAACCGCTTCGTCAGTATAACCACTAGGACCATAATATGGTTGTCGTAATATCGTTTTGCTGTTCCCCATATATTTTCGATGGGATTAAACTGGCAGTGGTGTGGTGGAAGATGTAAAACTTGATGCCCGTAACTTTCAATAACTTGAACCACCAGAAAGATTTTTGGTTTCGCATGTTCTTTTGCCAAACGTAACAACTCACACTTTAATATAAGCTGTGGAATAGATATGCGTTCATTTTGTTAGCCATTCTTTAATTTTATCTACATTCCACGAATTTGCTGGACTTTTGTTTAGTATTTCTGAATGGTAAGGCGCATTGTATAAAATAATTACGCTGGGCTCACTTAATCCGGGAAGAAGTTTTTCACGCAACCATTTCACAAACATTTCCGTGTTCATATTGTCATGATAGTCACTGTTTTTTTATGTAGACGAAAATATTAAATTAACACCTTTTATATATCCTGTCTTCCCTCCCGCGTGCAGAATTATATGTCGCTTCCCTTCTCTACTAGTATGCTTGATCGATTTTATGTTGTCATCTTGCCATATTCTCTTGGTAGCACCCTTAGAAAATATCCATGTTTCGTCTAAATATACAAAAGTTGACTCTTTTTCTTCAAATGTGTTATATTGTCTCAGAAACTCAATTCTCTTGTGTACAACAGAACTTCTTTCACAAAGCGCTTTTCTGATATCCTCTTTTTTAAATTTGAATCCTATGTTATGTAGGACTTGCCATAAACTTGTTCTGCCGATGTCACCAAATTCCCCCTATTCTCATTTAAAAAAATCATCGATTACGTCATCACACCCAGATGGATGACGACACTAGTATGACATGTATGCCAAAATATAATTTAAAAACAAAAATCGGCCTCTTTCGGGATTTTCCCTAATGTCATCGGTTTACGAAATAACAAATTTATTCCTTTCATTTGCACCCTACTGTATATACGAGTATATGCAAAATTTACTAAATGCATTAACATTATTTAGTGGTGGCCGCATATCGAAATAACTACTCTGTGATAGACCACATAATGGACTAATTAAACATCTAGGATCTAACATCACGAGAAAAACCAAATGCAAAATATACAAAACCCTGATAAAACCGGTCCTTATATATGGATCAGAGACATGGACACTGTCGAAAAGCGATAAGAACTTATTAGGTACGTTTGAACGAAAAATCCTCAGACACATATACAGGGTGTCTGCGTAAATTGGAACCATATGGGAAACTTTTTTAATATCAATTTTACGAAAAAAAGTCATTCTTTATAAAGTGCTCTGCCCAGTCTAAAACCTAAGATGCAATCATCAGATATCAAATTTTGTCAACAGTATACGAGGTATGTCAAAAAATATGAATTTCGCTCAAGAGCAAACTACCTTTATATTTCAAAATATCAAAAAAATTTATTATGGAAAGTTATTTGTAATTAAAAACTATATTCAAATATGCAATAACAGCCTTCTACTTGAAAAAAAAAAATTCTGAAATTTTCCTAAATTACCGAATCCGAACATCATTTTTATTTATTAGACATGTAATAACACTTTTATTAATAATTTTAGGACAAAAGTTGTTCTTCATAAAAATCTGTGCATGGTCTAAACCTCAAGATGCAACCATCAGTAACAAGTTTGTTAATTTTATACGAGGTGTGTCAAAGAAAGAAAGAATTTCTAAATTCATATTATTTGACACACCTCGTATAAAATTAACAAACTTGGATAACTGATGGTTGCATCTTGAAGTTTAGACCATGCACAGATTTTTATGAAGAATAACTTTTTTCGTAAAAATTATTAATAAAAGAGTTATTACCTACATGTCTAATAAATAAAAATGATGTTCGGAATCGGTAATTTAGGAAAATTTCAGAATTTTTTTTTCAAGTAGAAGGCTGTTGTTGCATATTTGAATATGGTTTTTAATTACAAATAACTTTTCATAATAAAATTTTGTGATATTTTGAAATATAAAGGTAGTTTGCTCTTGAGCGAAATTCATAGTTTTTGACATACCTCGTATACTGTTGACAAAATTTGATATCTGATGATTGCATCTCAGGTTTTAGACTATGCAGAGCATTTTATAAAGAATGACTTTTTTTCGTAAAATTGATATTAAAAAAGTTTCCCATATGGTTCCAAGTCACGCAGACACCCTGTATAAGGAAGTGAAAGAAAATGACGTATGGTGCAGAAGATATAATTTTGAACTATACGCAGAATACAACGAATCTGACGTCATAACATCCATAAAGATCGGACGTCTGCGCTGGATAGGCCATGTTGAACGGATGTTGGAGACCGAAACACCAAAACATATGAGGCAAACACCAGTAGGGAGAAGGTCAAAGGGAAGACCCAAACTTAGATACATGGAACAAGATCTGAAAACACTTGAGATTACCCACTGGAAGAACAAAGCAAGGAACAGAACATAATGGAGGAAATTCTTAGAATAAGCCAGGACCCAAAAAGGGTTGTAGAGCTACTGATGATGATGATAGACCACATAACGAATTAGCTACTCTGCTCTAGACCGCATATCGAATCGGCACTAATCTATATATTTTTTCGTATTTAAAATATTACTTGCGGGTGAATCCTAATTATTCTTTTATTCAAGGAAGTCTCTTCTAATTTAGTACATTATAGGTTTGTTCCAACACGACCGAGAACCGTCACGAAACGGTAACGCTTCTGCGCAGTAAACAAAATCCGTTCCAACAAAAATATGATCGTCCTTCCCACTGTTCCAACAAGAATTGTGATCTTTCGGTGACGGTTTCGTGATGATCATTTCAGTAATCGGGCAAATGCATAATGTGCTGGTTGGACTGACTTGCGCACTAGGATTTAATTCTTTAAAGTTTTTGAGCCTTTGATCGACCAAAAAACACACAAGCTGTCACCAACAAAAATGACAAATATATGATTACCGTCATGGGACGATAACTGGGCGATACAATTACGAACATGCGCACAACAAACGGTACAAGTAGTTTCGTGACGGTTTCTGGACCGTCCAAAAGTTCATGTTGGAACAAACCTATTAAGTTTTTGCTAAGGTATTTCTAACAAGGGTGCATTGTATTTTATTACAAGAATCTACAGGTCGAGCAAGTCTCGTAAATTTCACGATTGCGAGCCACGCTTCACGCAACCGTGTTTGCGTACTTGTGTTTCGAGTTGCGTGGTCGTGCAGAGTTATATTTACCAATTCGCGCCGTACTTGAGACGCTGTGTCAGGTGAGGTGTTTGAAAATTTGTGTAACTTGATTGCTTGATTCTGTGGTGTGAAGGTGGTTAAACTTTTGTTTTATTTTTTTTTGTTTTGTTTGTTTTTGTTGTTGCGAATATATCGCAGAAAGTTTTTAGATGAAGTAATTGTATGATGAAGATAACACAGAAAATACAAGAGGGCAGCATACTTTGCAAAACAACTGTTACAATTTGAAATCAACAATTTGTTAAGTTGTTGTCTTGCAGAGGAATATTTATAATCAATGCTTGCAGGTAAAAAAAGTGACTTTTTAAAAAATTATATCTTGGAAACTAAAAATTATTTTTATTTATAATTGAAACATGTAAAAGTATAGTACTCTCAAAAAAATTTCAGCCAAAAATATTCATTTTTGTAGAGTTTACTGCAATTTTTCGACAACAGCCCTTTTTTGCCGTGAGCAGCATAACAAGTCCAGTCTCATCTGAAATCAAAGTTTCTTGTAGTTTATACCTCTGGCTAGTGAATCAACAAAGGATTTTTTATTAGATGAGGTCATTTTTGTTTTATAAAAAAAACTACTTTAAAAATGAGAAAAATTGGGGTCAAAAATGTGTTTAAACTTATGTAAAATCTTCAAATTTCATTTTTTTTTAATTCCTTCGTTCATATTCTAGCCAGAGGTATAAACTACAAGAAACTTTTTGATTTCAGATGAGACTGGACTTAGTTATGCTGCCAACGCAAAAAAACTTAAACTCTACAAAAATGAATATTTTTGGCTGAAACTTTTTTTGAGGCTACCTTAAGTACTATACTTTTACATGTTCCAATTATAAATAAAAATAAATTTTAGTTTTCGAGATATAATTTTTTTAAAAAGTCACTTTTTTTACCCACAAGACCCCTTAAAAAAATGTTTGGAAGAATATGTTTGATGGCCAAGATGCATACATATATTTAGAAGGAAAGTTCCTGATTTCTGTAGTATAATACATAATACCGAAGAGGAAGTAGCCCTAAGCGCCGGACTCCACTTGCGATTTGTAGTTGTGAAGATTGAACACATTCTTTCAAATAGAAGTCAATCCATGATTATTTAGTCACAAATGGATTGACTTGTATTTGAAACAATGTGTTCAATCTTCCTGATTACAAATCGCAAGTGGAGTGCGGCGGTAATAACACCAAAATATTCCATATAGGTCCATAGAAGGTACACAGACATTGAAAAATTCCTGGAATATCCCCGAAAACATGTTCCCTGAGAACATCCCAGGAAAATCCTGTGTCAGCATTTTAAACATTACCTGAATGTCTTATTGGAACATTCCATGAATGTCCACGAATGTTCTCTGGACATTCAAAATATATTTTGTAGACATTCCCTGGATATACCAGAAATACAGTGATGAGCGCTCTAATAACCGGCAAAATAGCACAAAAGATGTATTAAGTAGTGAGATAAAAAGACATGAAACTAGTCGAGCTGGGAAATTTAGCGATATTAACTTATACATTTAGATTGTATTGATTGTGTACCACCTTCAGACGTATCAGACGAGTTTGGAAACTACCACTGTCACAGTGACAGTTTTAGTTGACATACTCCTCCGATATGTGTAAAGGTGGGATCAATATAACGTAAATTTAAAGGTTAATTTCGCTAAATTTCCCAGCTCGACTAGTTTCATTTCTTTTTATCTCACAACTAAATATTTTGCCGGTTATTAGGGCACTCATCACTGTACATCCTTGCTGATGTGACAATACCTCCTATCTGTTTTTTCATGAGTTTTGTATGAGAGATGGAAAAACATGTTTTAAGGTCACCTCCTGTGTTCATATGTAAGTTTTGACTTGTTTTGTAGTTCATAGATAGTTTAATTTACTACAAAACAAGTCAAAAAATATCATATGAAAACAGGAGGTGACCCTAAGACAAGTTTTTAGTCTCTCTTACAAAACTCATGAAAAAACAGATAGGATGTATTATTACATCACTGACGATATGTGGCCATACCAAATAATACATCCTTGATAAATATAAACATTTTTATTGAACAAAATCTTTTCATACATTTTTTTAATGCAATTTACTGATATTCCTAAATATTTCAAAAAAATGTGTCACATTTGCTTTGTAAACCTTTCTTTTGCCTTTCGTAGCCACATATTCCGTTTCCTTCCTGGTTTTTTTGTAGACTACTTCTCTCAGCTGATTCTAAAAAAAATAAAATAAATGGTAATTTTTCTATCCTTTACAATTAACAATCAGAAGAAATATTATTTACAGATAATGATATGTATAATAATAATAGGTTTGTTCTAGCATCAGTTTGAAACCATCAGCGAATAGTGGACCAGCGCGAGTAGAGGGGATCGCACTGGTGACTGTATTATGTTCTTTTACTGACCAACTGTTTGCTGATGGTTTTTGACTAGTTTGACCGTTTGCTAGAACAAACCTAATAATAATGAATATTTTGTATTTTGACAATGACATCTGATGTGGAAGTCAAAACATTAATAAAATTATTTTTTCAAGTTAACTTTCACATGCGCGTCTTAAAATTTAATACTTATATCATAAATAACTATTAAAACTATCTTAAGAGGAAACAGTATAGATCAACAGGTAGCGAAAATGTGTTCCAAGATTGCGGCTGTAATTTTGAATATTTTTTCAAGATATTTGGCACACATATTCGTAATATAATAAAGAATGGCGGTACAGAGCCCAATTTGAAAAATATATTAATATGTGGAAATTACTCTGTAATTAAATACAATATAAAAAAAAACGAGCTTGTACCGCCATTAAGAAGAACAAAAAAATACACTTTTTTCAAATACAACTTTTTTTATCCGATTTTGTGTTATTTTGGAACTACTAAAATTTTTTATTTCATTAGTAGTTCCAAAATTACACAAAATCTAGGCATCGGATAAAAAAGTTTATTTGAAGAAAGTGTATTTTTTTGTTCTTCTTAATGGCGGTACAGGCTCATTTTTTAAATATTGTATAATTACAGAGTAATTTCCACATATTAATATATTTTTCAAATTGGGCTCTGTACCGCCATTCTTTATTATTTTACGAATACGTGTGCCAAATGCCTCGAAAAAATATTCAAAATTACAGTGACAATCTTAGAACACGTTTTGGCTACCTGTTTATCGCTACTGTATTACCTTAAAACATTGCAATTTGCTAAACCAGTATATTTTACTCTACTACTACTCTACTAGCTACCTCATTTTCCACTGTTTCTAAAGACTTGTTTACATGGGTAGAGTTTTGAGGAGAGTAGAGTAGTGGTAGTACTCTACCAAAAATGGCTTGATACCATTCACGTGAGGAGAGTACAAGTATAGTACTGATGCTAGTATAGTGAAACCGATTTTTGTATTTTTAAACACTCTTGATTATAAGTGCACCTTAAATTCTTAATTTTTTGCTTAAGCTTGTTTACTCCAAAGCCCCCTTTGCCATTCTTTCGACGATTTCATCCTCCGCAGCTTGCTGCAAACTTTTATTTCTGTAGTATACACTACCTAAATTCCATAAACACTGGTATTCGCCGTATTATAGCTCTACAAGTTTTAAAGTTTCATCTTCGGTGAACTTCATTTTCACTATTTACACAAAACACAATTCCAGCCAGAATGACAGCGCCCCCATGTACTCTCCTACCTACTCTATTCTGCCATAATTGAGCGTGTTCCATGGGTAGAGTGTGCAGCCGAGTAGACATTTTGGCAGTAGTGGTGGTCATAGAGTAGTTACTTTGCCATAGGTTGCTAGTCACTCTACTTTAACTCCAACTATACACTCTACCAGCTATTCTACTGTGCTGAGCATTTTTACAGGTAGAGTTACTCTACTCTATCAAGTACTTGCATCATTACTCTACCCATGTAAACAAGTCTTAAATCTACTGAATGAAAATCTACTTAATCTTAATCTACTCTTAATGAAAAATGTCTAAAATCATTTACCCACCTAGTATTATTGTAGAATTTAAGACAGTCCAGTGCCTTATAAATAATTTCAATATGAATATTTTTCCCTTTAATTCTCCTTTGATACCACTCCATTTTAGATTTTGGGGAACTTATTTCATTGTGTTTATAGACCATATTTATTGAAGGAACCCAATCTGGAGATTGTTATTATCTATTAAGTCGGCTGGTTTTCCTATAAGATTAAAATGTTAACATCTTCAAAAATCGTTACTGTTGTAATTGTAACTTACCAGATATAAAATGATTACAGCAGACAGGACAGGAAAATTTTCATTTCGCTAGTAAAACCTGTACATTGTATTGCATTTAACCATTGTTGTCTCTCAGATACCTTATTTAGTTCAGTTTAAAAGTGAACTTTATCTTGACTTTATCACATTTCACACTTCAAAACACAACACCAATGAAGCATATTATCTTTCTAAATGAATACTTCCAGAGAAAATGTTAAATTAATCTTTGTACAACACAAAATTACAAAGAAATACAACTAAAATTATCTAAAACTCATTAAGAACAGATAGAATAAGATTTATCTTTTACACCCAGTAGCCATATTGATTTAATTTTGAAAACGATTATATTTAAATTTGGTAAATATAACTCCGTACGACCACGCAACTTGAAACACAAGTACGCAAACACGGTTGCGTGAAGCGTGGCTCGCAATCGTGAAATTTACGAGACTTGCTCGACCTGTAGATTCTTGTTATTTTATTATCCATCTTATTATTTTTCCTTAAGTTATCTTGTTTATTATATTTTAATCAAAAAATTACTAAAAATTTAATAATTAAATAGATATTGACCCTCTACGCACCCGAGATCTACGCTTAACTGGTATACCTAAAATATTACAATCGACCTGCCGATTCGTTTGTTTCTTTATTAATCCCTAACCGTTGTAAGTCAACCGAATAGACAACTTTTTTATTTGCGTACACGTTAGCGTGTACCTAGACACAGAGGATTTTTAGTTAAGTTAAAACCAGGTTTATTCATAATCCTCAAACCAGGAGAAATTAAATGTGTTAAGTTAAAAGTGAAAATTATTCTGGCCATGGTGTATATAGTGATGTTGAAAAAGTAACTATTCGTTACAAAGTACTCGTTACTTACGAATACCGAAAGTACCGATTACTATACAGAGAGGCAAATCGTTACTTTGATTACTCTGATTACTTCGTTACTTTGTACCAATCGTATCAGAGCGGATAACGACTATTGTATCTACAACCAGTACACTTGATTACTTTCTATAAAAAAAATACCAATCGTATCCTAGCAAGTAACGGACGGGACCGGTATTTTACGAGTGTTATGGAATATCGTTATCGGTATGAAGCGTTTTAAGGGTGTGACAGAATACCTATACAAAATACCTTCCTACTGAGAAATACGATTCTCGATATGATTATCGGTACTCGAATACAAAAGTAACAAAAGTAATCATATAGTAATCAAAGTAACGAATACTGTAAATGATTACTTTAAGGCCCCGTCTCACCATCAAATAATTGACAGTTATTTGATCAAACTTGACAGTTAGTGACACAAAGTGACAAAGTTAGTATGTATAGTTTGTGTCACTAGTCAAGTTTGACTGTCAAGTTTGATCAAATAACTGTCAATTATTTGATGGTGAGACGGGGCCTTTATACAAAAGTAACGATTTATCCCTTAAACAGATCGGTGAAGGTCGTTGTTATATCGAAATACCTATACAAAATATCTACCTACTGAGAAATACGATTCTCGATATGATTACCGGTACTCAAATACAAAAGTAATCATAGTAATCCAAAGTAACGAATACTGTAACTGTAAATAATTACTTTATACAAAAGTAACAATTTGTAACGAATCCTCGAAAGTAACTATAATCAACATCACTACTATGAATAATAATTCCTTTGCATTGCCCCTACAGTGTAGGCAACCACAACCGACGTTAATATTGTTTTTCTTTATAAAATTTTCAATTTTCATTATTTTCAATTAAAGCCAGTTTATTTATAATCCGCAAACGAGGAGCAATTAGGTGATATGGTTATTTAGCAATTTTACGGCTTTTTATACCCAGAAAATGAAAATTGATTCGAAATCTCAACTTTTTATTTGGTTATATCTCGAAAACGGAAAATCCCCAAATGAAATTTCAAAGGAGGGATTACCCAAGGTTCATAGATAGGGGTTAGGTTATCTCATAACTATGTGGGCGGAAGCGAGAGGGAGGGGAATGCCTACGTCACTCGTACGACAAAGTCAAGTTTGACAGTTGTATGTGGTTATATTTCCGCATATTTTTGTGGAATTTTCTTATATCGTTTATTTGTTTAATATTTGTTGAGTTTTTAAGCATATAAGGACTATATTACTATAATTACTTATTTGGGTCCTATACAAAGGCAGTAATGACTTGTGAAGTGTGTTTTCGTAACCGTGTAAGGTTAGTTTAACAATTATAATATTACACATAATAATATGTAGTTTTGTATGTTATAATAATAAAACATTTTTTAGATGAGTGGTGGTAACATTTGTAGCATAGCTATATGTAAAAGAAACTCCAAAATTCCTGAACCAGATGGAAACAAAATAATGTTTTTGGACATTTCCCAAATACCTTAAATTATCAAACAATAATGGATAATAAAATGTTACAAGATAAATGGGCCTCTAAACATAAGAAAATAGGTAGCAAACATTTCCTCGTGTCTGAATATGTTAATATTATGTTACGCCTTTTTTATATTTTAACCTAATAATAAATTATTTATATTATTCGTTCTTTTGTTGTTGCATACCACTAAAAATGATAAAAGTGCTGCACATTCCACGAAAAACATAATAAGTAAGTACCTACATATTAGTATTTTTGATTTTAAACTTTTTCTTCTATTTTTTTGGATTTTTGTGCTAATTAAATTGTTTTCTCCATTTAAAACACACATAATAAGTGTTAAATGAATTCTAGTTTTTTGTTAGCAGACTATTGATTTTTAAGGGAAAAATTGATATAATTACCAATATAAGAACCACTTAAATATACCTATACCCAAGAAAATCTCAAAATATATTGCAAAACCTAAGTTTTTGAACCTTTTATTAGCATTGACTCTTATGACAATTTTAAAATTGTCGTACGGATGACGTATTCCCGCCTTTAAAAAGCCAGCCTTTGATTGGTCTACAGTTATGAGACAACCTACGCCCTAATCTATTAACCTTGGGGATTACCTTTAAGTCAGGAGGAGTTATTTTGACTATGGTACATACCATGATACTATAAATAAAGAGATAGTATTTTCCCGTAGCTCAAATACGTCCGAGTTCGCACATTGATAACGTAACTGGAGACCGGAAGTTGAATTTGAATTCTTGTTAAAGTTAAATGGGATTTGTATGCATTATGTGATGAAATTATTTAATTACCAAAATAACATTAAACTTCAATGTATTCGAAAAGAATTTAGTGTCGAGATTCCAGTCAAAATAACTGTCAAAGATAAAATATAAAATACAACCGCGAACAATTCAAAGTAATCGGACATTACGAATGATTACGAACCATTACGAACTTGCCGGTCTCCAGTTACGTCACAACTTCCGGATGTGCAATATATTATCTTGTTATTTATAGTATCATGGTACATACTACTTTTAGCCTTACAGTTTAGGTTTACCAAAAGTGAAAATTATTCTGGCATTCCTTTGCCCCTACAGTATAGGCAACCAACATTAAAATCGTTTTTCCTTTATAACATTTTCAATTTTCACAATTTTCAATTAAAACCAGTTTATTCATAATCCGCAAACGAGGTGCAATTTTTTGATATGGTTATTTAGTGACTTTACGGCATTTTATACCCTGAAAATCGACATTTATTTTTAGCGCTGCGCCGAAATCTCCACTTATGATTTGCTTATATCTCGAAAACGGAAACTCCGCAAATGAAATTTTGAATGGTGCAATTATCCGCAAACGAGGTGTAATTTTTTGAGCTATGGTAGAAGTCAAAATAACGACTTTGAAAAAACCGTTTCGCTAACTTTATGACGCTGTTTCACGCAGGTATCTCAAGGTCATACTAAACTAAATGTCATTTTTAGTAATGATACGTTTTTTGAGATGTCGCCATGCACCTGGAGTGAAGATTTCTTCTATATCACTGAGTCTGAGTGTCATTATAATTTGTCAATTGTCATCATTGTCAGTATGCCTTTGGGTGCATTCAGCAGACGCAATCGCTAACTAATCGATTTGTGATTTATATGCTGAATGTCACAATTTATGTGGCATTCAGCAGAAAATCACTAATCGATTAGTTAGCGATTGTGTCTGCTGAATGCACCCCTTATCTTTTATCTTTGTCAGTAAAAATGTTTATCTGATTGCCTGATTGTTAGCAATAATAAAAAATCCTGATTTAGATAAAATGGATTCAAATACAGTTTTTGAAACAAAACGAATGTGATTTGAAGATCCCTAGGAAGATCAAATTCCTAGCTTACATTTGCATGGTGAGTTCAACAAGTTTATTAGAGAACAAGTAACACAGTTAGTGGTGTAGGGAAGCAAACGAAAACGAATGTAACACCAAGTAAGTAACCCCTACAGAAAATATATAATTAATACAAATTATTTTACGTGAAATGAATATGGTTATTATCAAATCAATTATATTAATTTTTTGTTTTAGTTGAAAGTCCTTCAACAAGTAGAGATGCACACATGTTTCAATCATTTGAGATACCCTTTTGTAGAAGTATTTGGAAGATAACTATTAATAATTTCATTTGTAAAGATACGATTTGTAAAAAAGTATAATATACAAAGTGGTTTTGCTGGTATTAAATAAATAAATAAAAATACGTTGTCATGTCTTATTTTTTCCCAAATGGTATTTTGTATATTTGAAATTAAAAATAATTTGCATATTTTAAAACCAAATTATTTTTTTTCAACTATACAAATATTTTAACCTAACATTTTCTTCCCACCAAAATTACATTTTGAAATTCCCGCTTGCATTAGTTCCGATACAAGCGGCATGGAGCGCTGTTTTTCATATTTAACGGAATCGAGATACGACGACCTTAAAATTTCTGTACACTATTTTGCCTGTTTGCTTGGTTTGTCACCAGGCGGCGTTGGCGTAGAGATAGATGCTAGTTTTGCATTGGAGTGAATGTGAAAATTTTGAAAATAATTAATTATTCGTAGTTAATATAAGATTACTGGTTTTGGTGGTTAATATTATTTAAATATGAGTGACAAGAAAGCTTACACTAAAAGAACTTGCTTCGTACCGGGATTTATATCGAGTTATCGTTCCGATAAAAAATTCAAAAGGGAACTTAAGGAAGTTACGACTTTTTATAAAGATTTGTCTTTATGTTATTTATAACGTGCATGGATTATATTCGTTTGTATGTTGTTTCCTGCGGTGTAAATAAAATTTGTGTATTACCTATTATTGGTTTTTATTTTAAACTGAAAATTATAGTCATAATAGTAGGAGGATCTTGAAAGTTTTTCTGTCGAAACAATGCATTTTTTGAGACAAAATATTTCACAAAAATTAACATTAATTTTATAAAAGTCAGACTGTCGCCTGTAGTTAATTTACATATATTTTTATTAACTAAATTTAAACATCTGATAGGTAAGCTTTCAGAATATAAATGAAGTGTTCAAAAGAAAAAGCATTTTAAATTTTGATAAAAAGAATAATTCAAAAAAAATTGATCAATAAACTTCAAATTATTTAAATAACTTCTTAAACTTTTTAAAAACAATTACGTACAGTTAAGTTCAATTTTTTCAACTAACAAACTTTTTGATATCAGTTACAAAGATATTAACAAAGTAATTTGCAGTTGAAATACCATTTGTATATAAATGTGGCAGTTAGATAATCTGACAAAATATTTCCGCTTCAAAATAAGCTGTCCTACATTAAAGTAATGACAAATTTAAATTTGATGTCACATCTCCATCTAAAATGGTTTAGAAAGAATACACTTTTTACAACACGTCGATGTTATAAAGTTAAAATAATTTATTTTTGGCATAAAACATATTCAGCTACAATCCACCAATAAATTAATGTCTAATTACCCTAAAAACAATAATAAAATGAGTTAAATAATAAATAAGTCCATAAGAGCTAATGTATTTGTAGCACCTATTCGAACACTTGCGCCTCTAGCGGCGATTGCTGAAAGTTGAATTAGAGGTTGAAAAGTTAGCCCACAAACGATGCATGGCGTTTCCACTCCTTCTTACAGGTCTCCATATATTTAACCAAAGCGTTATCGTGAAACATCTAGAGGAGGTAGGTGATATGTGCCATAGATGAGGATGAGGTGCGTCAAACGACCAAATTCATAACAAGGATCTACAGACCGAGCGAGTCTCGTAAATTCCACGACTTCAAGCCACGCTTCACGCAACCGTATTTGCGTACTTGTATTTCAAGTTGTGTGGTCGAGTGGAGTTATACGAGTATTAATTATTATAATTTACCCAATTTAAATATAATCGTATCTACTGATTCATGCTGGTGTCGCTCCTAGCGGACTACTAATTCAAATTTCACCGGTAATTTTTAAATTTATTATTTAATTGTTATCGCTTAATATTTACAACGCAAAAAAGTAATTAAATTGTAATCGATTTTTTTAAGATTTTCTTACTTCGGATATTTTCACAATTATCGTGTAGATGGCGCTAAGATTAATTTATAATTACATATTAGGGAGTTTTTGTTGCTACGTAACGTACGCATCTCCGTATACGTAAAGCAACTAACGTGTCGTAGAGGATGAATGTTAAAATAGGTAGTTTTTGTAACTGCCTTAACGTAACGTAAAGCAAATCGTAAAGTCACTTTTAAATTCCGTTGACATTCAAAAAAATAAAACAATGTTCACACAATATACAATTAATATACAAATGTAAAAAAAGATAAATGAATAATGAAATTGTATGGTTTTATTTGCTTCTATTTAAATATAAAAATATTATTTTTCCTTAGGTTAAAATTTTTTTATTTTTGTTTATACCTACTTTTTAGTTGTAAATTATTGTATACATACCTACATCAGAATTCCAGTAGGTATAATGTAAATAGTGTGGTAATATTTATTTGAAAATTTTACTGAAACTAGGTCATTTGTTTATCTAGTTATTAATTGTGGTGATCACTGTATTTCTTAAATTAATACAAGATTTGTTTGTTTTGCTTTATTAATAGACAACTTAAAAACAATCAAATTTTAAATCTATTATGAAGTTCCAATTTCCAATTACAAACAGAATAATTTTACTCAAATAGACTAAACCAATAACCAATATACGGATAGTACGCTGATGAAATGTTCATTTGGTAGGTAATCGGGCAAGATCATCGTGTGCATTCGGTGACTTTCGGCTCGATAGGGATGCGTATGAACCTAACGTACCAGCCCGTAACCTTAGGTAATACGTATCGCGATACGGGAGTTCAACCATTAATGCGCAAGCGTATATGTCAAAAAGATGCGTTACGTTTACGTATTTTTGTGCACAAAAACTCCCTATTACCACAAACCATACATACTCATAGACGTTTCACGTAAATTGTCAAGGTCAAGACAGCAAATTAGTTACCATTCCAATCCAGAGATGTCGCTGTCAGTTAATTCTCTTGTCATATTTAACAACTGACAGTTGACAATTAAATTAATTTGTTACTATTTTACTTTACTTTTCATTTTACAGTTTGTGGCTTAATGATTTTATTATAGTGGTGTTACGTTTTTAATTAGATTTAATCACAATTTTAATCAATTGTATTAACCTCCTCTCCGTTTTTATGAGTAGAATTTTTAGTTTACATTGATCATCCCGTGTTGTGTTTCTCCACATTAAAAAAAAACAATATAATAGATCCTGAAACAGTGTATTCCAATAGACAAGTGTGTCATCAACATTTCGGACCTATATATTTTTGGAAGTTTGTAAAAGATTATAAGGTAATATTTATCTAAACTCTAAACAATCATCCTACAAGATTCTTTCAAAAATTTTCATTCAACTCAATATTACACATCAGTGCTTTCACGTGACACATGGCAGTAGTGTTTAGCATTTAAAAAAAATTTGGAATATTTGAAGTTTTCAGTAAAATATGGAATAAAACATTGAATTGTCTTTCTGTTGTTTTAATTTCCTGCGAAATTTCATCAAAAATCCCGCAAAATTTATAATTGGAAATTCTCACGTAACTAAATTTGTCAATTTAGTTCCCATTCCAATCAAGAGATGGCGTTAATTCGATACGAAAGATTAACATGGTCGTGAAACGTCTATGGGTATGTATGGTTTGTGCATATTACGGAACATTAAAAAAACTTAAATTCAGTATTTAAAACGTAGGTATATTTAAGGTAAAAATATATACCACAGCTTTCACCAACTAATATTTTTTATAATTAATGTTTTTAATTTTATTTTTAAATTAATCACTTTGACATTTATGTAAAATTTCCGGTAAAGGTTTACAGACTTACTACTGGCGCTCGCGAATTTGTAAATATCCCCTCTACGTACGAGCTCACAGCGTATAGTCAGATCGTTAATTTCAGACAGAACTGTCTATGTAGTAAATTTAGTAATTTTTTTTTGTTATGCTAGTTTCATTTTGACAGAGTAGAAGTATAGTCCAGAAAGCCACTGCGCATCCGCTAGGAAAAATATTCCAATTCGGATTTTTTGCACAATCTTACTCAAAAAGTACTCCTTTTAACAAATTTGCATGTTGTCAGGACCAAAAGTGGGTCAAAAATTTTGTAAACCTTTTTTTTGTTTTTTTTCCTAAAATTATTTTTTTGCATGGAACAAAGTTTTTTGCGTTTTTTGGATCATTCCAAACAGAAAAGGTCTTTAGTGACTTTTCTCTGAAGTTGATAGTTTTTGACATATAAACGATTAAAAATTAAAAAATTGCGAAATCGGCCATTTTTAACCCTCAAAAATTATGTAAAAAACTGAAAATTTGGATGTTGCCAAGGTAGGAAGGTATTCTCTAGACATCGATTGATGAAATCCCGAAGAGTTTTTTGCAATAAAGTATTCAAAACTCCTTTGTTTTTTAATTGCTAATCAAGCGTGCGCGACACTATTTTCCACCGTTGCATGTGTATACAGTATGGTGCAAATGAAAGGAATAAATTCGTTATTTCGTAAACCGGCGACTTTAAGGAAAAATCCCAAAACAGGTCGATTTTTATTTTTAAGTTATGATATTGTGACATAGGGCCGGCGTAGAGAAGTGGTAGTGTGCTTGGCTCGCGTGCCGGTGGTCCGGAGTTCAAATCCTACCGTCGGCAAGAACAACTAGATATTTTTAAATGTTTATAGGCCCCAGGTCGACTCAGCCTGAATAAAATGAGTACCTTGGGTAAAACCAGGGGTAATAATAGGCGGTTGAAGCGTAACACTGGCCCTGTTACCTTCCTTGTATACCGTAGGCCCTAGATATAACAGACTACCCTGCTATACTCCCAAAGCCACAGCGGTATAAAGCGGGAGACTATTATTATATTGTGGCATACATTGTATACTAGTGACGTCATCCATCTGGGCGTGATGACGTAATCGATGATTTTTTTAAATGAGAATAGGGGTCCTGTGCTAGCTCATTTGAAAGGTTCTTCAATTCTCTATTCAACAATATAAACATTTACATAATTATTTATACAGGGTGTCCAAAAAAATTTTATTAAATTAAATTATTTGGCAAAAATAGAAGAATGTATGTAATTTATTAATTTAATTTAAAATACATTTTACGGCTTTCACAAATTAGAACACAAAGTTTATTTCACAAATAAACAGTGCTTTTCGCTTAAATTAAATGTTCAAACTTCCAAGAGGCAGGTAGCTTGCGAGAGCTGGCTTAAAGATTGAATTTAATCTAAAAGCAACGTTTATTTGTGAAATAAACATTTTTTAGTTTTCGGGTAACAGTAAAATGTATTTTGAATTAAATAAATTACATACATTCTTCTGTTTTTTTCAAATAATTTAATTAAAAACTTTTTTGGACAGCCTGTATAAATAATTATCTAAATTTTTATATTACTGAATAGAGAATTGAAGATCCTTTCAAATGAGCTAGCACACGACCCCTATTCTCATTTAAAAAAATTATCGATTACGTCATCACGCCCATATGGATGACGTCACTAGTATACCATATATGCCACAATCATAATCTATATAAATAAAAATGAATGTTTGTATGTTTGTATGTATGTATGTATGTATGTATGTATGTATGTATGTATGTATGTAGGTATGTTCCTTATAGACTCGCAAACTATGCATTTGATCGTATGATGACCTTAATCAAAGTTGTTGTGCATGAACCCGGGATGGTTTCTGAAGTGGTACGGTCTACCTAAGTGAAAAGGGGGCTTGCCCCCGAAATTTTTGAAAATTTTTTTTGCCAAATTTTTTTCTCTTAATTTTATACGATGTAGAACCAAAATATACACACAATTCTAAATTTTCACTTTTTTATCTTCAACCGTTATTTTTTAATAGCCATTTAAATATTTAACATCTATATATATAAAATTCTCTTTCTCAGTGTTTGTTGCCATACTCCTCCGAAACTACTTGACCGATTTTTATGAAATTTGGCAGTTAGACTCCCTGCTGAATTCGCAGGGCCGGACTGGCTCATAAAAAAGGCGCCAACCCAAATTATAAAAAAGGCGCCAGCCCAAATTCTAAAAAAGGCGCCAACTTAATATCTAAACAATGGCGCCAGACCTCCCTCTTAAGCTTTGACATCAAACTTTTTTGAAATCCTAATGCGTTTAAAGTAAATCAATATTATTAATTTTAATTTAAATCCATAAAATAATTTATTATTTTTATTGGGAATAGTAAATTATATTAAGATTCCACAAAAATATAGCTTCAGTTTCCCAGTATCCGTTTTTCTCTCCTACACTCTTTGATGCTCTCTGAAGACTCCAAAACAATTTTCGAAAAGTGTGAGTAATTTTCACTTGCTACTACAAAAGTATCTATTGGTTCAAAAACCAAAAATATTGAACAAAAATCATGATGATTTGTGTTCAATAGAAGTCACCTTTTGAATTTTTTCAAATGTTTTACCAAATTCCATATAGCATAAGAGTAAACCTCGATAAAAAATCCGCAACCACACACGGTGTCAGGCGATCCGTGCCCAAGTGGTGAATAGCCTAACGTCAAACGGTCGCAAACGGAGCCCTCGGAGAACTGGTGAAACTTCTTTGTAATTCAAGCCTTAGCGTTGGCAAGGGCGCACTGCCTCGCCAAACAGTATAATTCGCCTCTACTCGTGGGAACTATATGGATAAGTATTTAATCATGCAGAAAAAAGGGAAACATGAATGAGATAATTAGGTGTTCATTGTAGTAAAGGGAACAAAGGGAAAGTACTCAGCGAAGAGGAAAAGAGGAAGGAGACTATGATCTTCGGAAGATCTGTTGGAAGATCTCCAGTCAGGAGTAGCGCCCTGGTCAAGACGGATCTTCCAGAGGAGACAACCTTGCAAAGGAGCTCCTCACATGAGGAGAAAACACCTAGGCCTAGAGACTTAGAGTGAAGGAGGAGAGCTCGGACATAACGGCCATGGTAAGAGCAATGGAGAAACTTACCAGCGTTACAAATAATTAAGCGAAACTAATTTCCGACCATACAAACATTAAGGTCGAGATCAAGAATGAGGTACAAAACCTTAAGAGAGTCACCGAAGACATGGAGGTTACTTTCAGACAAGTCGCCCTCGGCAGTATTAAGAAACTAAATAGAATAGTGTAGAAAACCGGTGAGGAAAAAAACGACTAGGGAGACTGTACGAGTGTCCACACAGATGGATTTCGACGAGTTCTTCCCCGAAAATCTTAGTGAAGGAGAGATAAAAATGATCGCAACGGTCCTAAACTCAGGGGAAAGGAGTTTTGAAAAAATAAAGAACATTATAAAGTCGAATTGGAAGAGGATCACTCTACGGTCGCTAAACCGGGAAGAGGGAATAAAATTGCAGGCGACTTAGTAGTGGTCATGGAACATGGATTTTTCGGTGAGGAAGAAAGGTTCCACGAACTGATAAGGGAAAAACATGAACTGGGAATATGTGCAGGAGGTGCAAACACACCAGGAGAGGTGGAGTACCTTCAACTTAATACTATGACTACAATTACAAGGAAGAGCAAGAAGGAAGAGAACCGAGGAAATCGTCAGACTATTTTCATGTTCCCCCGTTGAGACAAGGGTGACGGAAATGGACGAGGACAAGAAATTACTGGCAATTATTTATAAATTGACGGAAGACATGGAGACACTGGAGACTAGAGAGGCATACCTAAGAGTAGTGGGGGCTACAGAGGTAGCAACCTCAGGAAGCTCCTGGAACTTACCTTTATGGGTGTGGACCTCCACCTCGCGCTGGAGGAGTATAAACTCGGGGAAAGGAGAGTGGAGGCGTAGAAGGTGATCGTGAAGGGAGGCAGAAAATCCAACGCCGAGTTGCTCAAGCAAATCAAGGGTAGCGTAGACACGAGGAAGAAGGGGATTAGCGTTAAAAGCACTAAAGAAGGCATAAGAGGGGACCTCATCCTCGAAGTGACAGGGAAAGAACATACCGAGCGCCTAAAGAAGACTACCTTGGCCCGCACGGAGGGTAACGCAGTAGAGGTTGTCCGGGGCTATCAGGTCCAGGTGTACCGCTATTTGATATAGACGAAGGAGTCCCAAGGTAGAAATCCTGAGACAAGTTCGGAGGTATACTAGCATCAGGGAGCCTGACGACGTCAAACTCGTCTGTATAAGGGAAAATAAAGAACACAAACGTCACGGTTGGACTGACACGTATCGCAGCTAAGAGGGCACTGGAAAGAGAACATATACCTATTGGCTGGAACTCATGCAAGATACGAGAGGGTGCTTTAGATGCCTGCAGTTCAGGCATAGTAAAACGGACTGCAAGAGAGAAAACAGGGAGAACTCCTACTACACAGATGTGGTAAGGAGGGGGCACCAGTCACGAGGGTGCAGTAGTGAGACGACTTTTTCCCTCACTTTTAAAGAATCCGATCACAGTGCCGACAGCTTACAGTGCCCGGAGTGTAAAAAACTGATCCTGGAAAAGCGGGACCTCAAGAGACACCCTGCCACAAGCGATGAGAAAAGGGTGGGTAAAAATACCTAGGACCAGGAATCAGACAGCGTATGGGTAAGTTAAAAAGATAAGAACCATCTAATACGCAGTTCCTTTAAATAAATGTGGAAAGGGCGTGGTCCGCTCACGACGTTGCAGAGGCACTCGCATGAAGGAAAGGTATGACATTTGGTCTTTCGACAGAGAATCGTTAAAGATAGGAGATCTAACGTGACCATATACGTGGTGAACCGAGGTATTGGAATCACCAGACACTCTGTTAAGAATGTTAATAGGTATGTTAAGGCATAAGTTGTAGACCGGCTGGCGTACAATTCTTATGTTTCACCAAACGTCCCGCTTCGAGAGCGGAATACCTATCAGAATGGATCCACGCCATGGGGCTTACCGTGCTAAATAACGGTAAGCCACCTACGTTCGTAATAGTGAATCCTTCGTAAGAAGTAATAGTGAATCCTTTCTGGACCTCTTGCTGGTTTCAACATCACTTCTAAACAGTGTCATAAGCTGAACTGGTTTAGAAGAACAATCGCTCAGCTTACATAAGTATGTGAGTTTTGAACTAATGATCAAAGGGAAGAAAAAGAAGGATGAAGATAGTGATCTAAAAAGATTTACAAATCAGGAAGCTTTTGTGGATACTCTTGGCTTGATTGGTCCGATATGCGAGGATGTGAAGGAGTTGATCGAGAGATCAGGTATCAGATAACCAAATAGCTTAGATGCGACGCGTAGTTCTTTCGCGTATAAATATCCGTTATTTGATAAACAGCGGAAATTGATACTCACGAAAGGTGCCCCAATCGTAAAAATGGTCTTCGAGGGCACCGCTCGTTGCATCTAAGCTATTTTTTATAATAGAAACAGCGGAAATTGATACCCACGAAAGGCGCTTGAATCATAAAATAGTCTTCGAGGGGTCGCGCGTCGCATCTAAGCTATTTATTATAATAGAAACAGCGGATATTGACCGTAACGAAAGACGCCTGAATCATAAAATGGTCTTTGAGGGCGCTGCGCGTCGCATCTAAGCTATTTTATTATCTGACACCTGATACAAGTTGTATTTTATTGTACCCACTGGCTTCATTATTTAGGATTTTGGGATTCAACAATCCTGCATGTATAATGTAGTTTTGGAGGACTGAAAACCACACCTGTATGTTTTAGTCCAATTGTGGGATGTAACACTCTTTGTATCAGGTATCAGATAATCAAATAGCTTAAGGCCCCGTCTCACCATCAAGGCCGCGTCCCACCATCAAATAATTTGATCAAACTGGTTTGAGCAAACTGAAAGTGACAGTTAGTGACGTCACATCCTGAGTGTTCATTGTGGATAATAATGAAAAATTTTAATTTTAAATAAAGTACAAACAAGTTAGACAACTCAATTCAAAAAATTTGATCAAACTAGACTGATAGTGAGAGCACAGATTTTTAGAATTTCAAAAAAACTGCAATTGTGACGTCACTTTGACGTACTTCCGGAGTTTGCTCAAACTGTTTGATCAAATTATTTGATGGTGAGACGCGGCCTTCAAATAATTGACAGTTATTTGATCAAACTTGACAGTTAGTGACACAAAGTGACAGTTAGTATGTATAGTTTGTGTCACTAGTCAAGTTTGACTGTCAAGTTTGATCAAATAACTGTCAATTATTTGATGGTGAGACGGGGCCTTTAGATGCGACGCGCAGCGCCCTCGAAGATCATTTTTCGATTTGGGCGCCTTCCATAGGTATAAATATCCGTTATTTGATAAACAGTGGAAATTGATACCCACGAAAGGTGCACCAATCGTAAAAATGGTCTTTGAGGGTGCCGCTCGTTGCATCTAAGCTATTTTTATAATAGAAACAGCGGAAATTGATACCCACTAAAGGCGCCCGAATCACAAACATAGTCTTCGGGGGCGCCGCACGTCGCATCTAAGCTATTTATTACAATAGAAACAGCGGATATTGAACCTACGAAAGGCGCCCGAATAGTAAAAATGGTATCTAAGCTATTTGATTATCTGATATCTGGTATTTTTTTGTACCCACTGGCTTTATTATGTAGCGCCTTCGGTGCCAAACGGCGAAATCAGAAGCAAGTAAAAACATTTTTTAGGGGAATGATAGCTGCATCATTTTTGTGTAAAGGTTCAAAACAAAATTTTTTCTGCGTTTAATTTTTTTAATGGATAGATACTAACCAAGGCAAAAGGCGCACCGGCCCGCAGGCCGGTGGTCCAGTCCGGGCCTGTGAATTCGCTATCCAACGGTATATAAATCGTCTCTCTAGCTCAATTAGTTTCCAAGATAACAAAACGAGCCCGTAGGACAACACGAGAGCACGAGAGACGACATTAAGCACACGAGAAGAACGAGCGAAAATTGTACTAACATCCGTGAAATTATGAAGTTTTTAATTGTTCGATTACTATTTTTAATGTACAAAAAATATTTCAAAATTTTGCCGAAGGATTATGTCTCTGGTATAATAATCAAAATTTTGGCGGAGGCGCATATCTGGTATAATCAAAATTTTGGCGGATGCTTTTGGTGGAGGCGCATCTCTGGTATAATAATCAAAATTTTGGCGAAGGCGTGTATCTCTGCTACAATAATAATTTTTTCCCCACAAAACTGGCGCAAGAACACTTCGCTCTCTGTCTCAATAGGTCCGTCCGTTAGTTTACTCTTTTTAATGCTTTTAAAATTTTACCAAAATACAGAAGCATAAAATCAAAGGCTAATGTTGATCAAAAAATTTTTCTATAAAATATTTTGTAGAACACCTACGTTTTTTAGAGTTTATACAATTATTACAGAGAAAAGCAACTGCCGAAAGGCCACATTTACTCGAAGTCAATTGCTCGAATAAAAAAGAAAATTGTATATCTAAAATATTTATTCACAATAGTACAAAATATAGACATAAGAAAGATAGTATAATAGAACAAATTATATGATATTCCACGTATATAATCGTTTATTAATTTATGCTGAAAACATCTTTATTATAAATCTTAAATATGTTTGAGCTTTGGAAATATAAGAAAAATAACGGCAGAAATTTATTAAATTAACTAAAAATTAAACAGTGTGGTCCTTCTCAGAGGCATTTTTCAGTATGTCAGTGACCGCAAAAAAGGTAAGTCCGTGATAATACACATTTATAACATTTATTATAATCTGACATTTAAGTTAATTGTGACAGTTGTCAGAATCGTAATCAGCCAAATATGAAAAGGGTATTGCAGTTTAACCCTTTAATTTGCAATTTGGTATAAAAACAAATCAATTGTGTTTATTGCATTTATAAAATGGTATTTTCTTTGATTTGTATAGTCCTATAAATTGTACAGATTATAGTCGTATATACAGGGTGTTTCATTGGGAAAGTAACATACGTTAACTGTAAAAAGAGGACACTTAGGCAGTCTCAAAAATACCATACTTAATGGGTCTTACTCCATTCATAACAAAGATACTGGGTGTTTTATCTATTTTGCCATTTTCTTATTGGGTTCATAACTTTTTAACCACACTGTATATTTATTTTATATTTGGCAGCCAATTATCCTTTACGGTGTACAATAAATTAATTTATTTACAATTGTAAAAAATCCAGGTCAGGATTAAAAAATATTGGATAAATGTTACAACTAAAAAACAACACACTGTACATTAAATTTTTTAAAATGGATTTTTCAGTTGAAAAGAGGATGAAAAACTAAATTTAGTGGTATACTTTGACTTTTCGGCAAAATGATTTTTCTGGTCAAATTTTGAATTTGAATTTTGAAATTATGTGAATTGCGAGAGCTCTAAATAGAAAAAAATTTAAATACAACTTACAACTTGTTAACCGCACTGTATATTTATTTTATATTTAACACGCGAATATTCTTTTATGTGTCCAATCAATTTATTTATTTACAATTATAAAAAATCCAGGTCCCGATTAAAAAAATATTGTAAATATGTTCAGACCCAAAAAACACGCTGTATATTAAATTTTTTTAAAACGGATCTTGTATTTGAAAAGAGGATGAAAAACTGAATTTAGTGGTATACTTTGAATTTTCGGCAAAACGATTTTTCTGGTAAAATTTTGAATTTGAATTCTGAATTTATGCCAATTGTGAGAGCTCTCAGTAGAAAAAATTAAAATGGACTTAATTTTAATTAATACCATTATTTAATCTAAATTGGTGAAATGTTAATATTTCAGTGTTTTTTTATTATGTGTGACAAATAGTTTATGGCGAATATTCATCTTTAAATAATGAATAAATAACAAAGGGTCAATAAAGAACACATCACTTATATATATATCAACAAAGTATCTAAAAATTATAACAAAACAGCGAAAATTTGCAGCATAATAACTATTCAAAACTAAAGTACTTATTCAAAATTACCACCACCAAAAATTATTGTTATATGTGCAAATGTTAAAATTTTACCAATTTAGATTAAAGAATGATATTAATTAAAATTAAGTCATATTTTAATTTATCTTACTTTGAGCGTCGCAATTCACATAATTTCAGAATTCAAATTCAAAATTTGACCAGAAAAATCATTTTGCCGAAAACTCAAAGTATACCACTAAATTTAGTTTTTCATCTTCTTTTCAAATGCAAAATCCATTTTAAAAAAATTTAATATACAGGGTGTTTTTTGAGTCGGAACATTTATGCAATATTCTTTAATACGGACCTGGTTTTTTATAATTGTAAATAAATTAATTGATTAGACACCTAAAATAATATTCGCGTGTTAAATATAAAATCAATATACACTGCGGTTGACAAGTTGTAAGCTGTATTTCAATTTTTTTCTACTTAGAGCTCTCGGAATTCACATAATTTCAGAATTCAAATTCAAAATTTGACCAGAAAAATCATTTTGCCGAAAATTCAAAGTATACCACTAAATTTAGTTTTTCATCCTCTTTTCAACTGAAAAATCCATTTAAAAAAAATTTAATGTACAGGGTGTTGTTTTCGGGTCGGAACATTTTTAACCCTTAAACGCCCAAGGGTGGGTAAAAAATGTCCACCTAATGCGTATTCCCTTGTAACATACTTATTGCGTGTTTAAAAATTTTCCAAAAATTATTTATTGTTAAAAAGAGCCTTTTATCGGATGTTAAATTGTATCTACCGATATTTTTGAAAATAAAAGTAATAGCTTGTGTTAAATATGGGTGGGCATAAAAAGTACACCCTTGGCAAAACTTGTTACTAAAGGTTTCTGTATGATTTCTCGTTGGTAGGGACATAATCCATATAATTATCGACGTATAATTACATAATCGACATAATTATTCGCCAATGAGGAGGCAGAAAGGAAGAATATGGAGAAAATCGACAAATTTGAATTACTGGCTTTTACTGGTAGGTTAATTTTAATGTACATTGTAATTTTGTTGTAAGGTTTGTAAATTGTTTATATTAATATTTTACAAGATGCTGTGTTTATTAAGCATAAGATTCTTAAGTTTAATCCATTTCCAACAACTCTCAATAAATATATTAGCTATTTTCGAGGTGGACATTTTTTACCCACCCTTGGGCGTACATGGAACCTAAAAAAGGTTGGGCGTTTAAGGGCTAATCCGGACCTGGATTTTTTACAATTTTAAATAAATTAATTTATTGTACACCTTAAATGATATTTGCGTGCCAAATATAAAATAAATATACAGTGTGGTTAAAAAGTTATGAACCAATTAAGAAAATGGCAAAATAGATAAAACATCCAGTATCTTTGTTATTAATGGAGTAAGACCCATTAAGTAAGGTATTTTTGAGACCGCCTAAGTGTCCTCTTTCTACAGTTAACATATGTTACTTTCCCAATGAAACACCCTGTATAATTCGTAAATCATTTTTTTGTTCGATTATAGCGCCATCTATCAACAATTAGAATAAATGTTATAACAAACTGTGATCACGGACGTACCTTTTTTTCTGTCACTTCCAACTTAATGCGTTAGAAAGAAATCGAAAAACTGTGATGCACTGAAAGATGCCTCTGAGAACGAGTATCCATAAGTGGCAAACAACCTCAAAATGGTCATAGAAGATATAGAGATAGTGTTGATAGGTTATTGCGTTTAATAAACAATTACATATTATGAACCACAAATTAATATCTGTGATTATATACGTGGAATATCACATAATTTGTCCTATTAAGGGGGAGGGGGGTATGGTTTGAAATCAACATATCAAACACATTTTTGTGAATTTTTTTCGAAGCTATGGTAGGAATATTTTATTTTTAAATTTAATAATCATATTAAGTACAATTCAAAGAATATTTAAGAAAAAATTCAATCCAAAATATTGAAAAATAAGCCATTGGCGACAAATTTTGGCAGGCAGCTCAAAAAAATGGATTTTGCGGTGGACATCAGAACTCATCACTGGATCATACGAAACAAAAAATTCAAAAATATTTAATGACTTATGAGTTTCACGAGGTAACAACGTCGAGTTTTTTTATTTTTAATGATATTTGATTTTTTGGTATCACTCAGAAGTCAAAAATACTAAATTTTTGATAAAAAATTTCTGAAAA
Source organism: Diabrotica virgifera virgifera (assembly GCF_917563875.1). Classification (NCBI taxonomy): domain Eukaryota; kingdom Metazoa; phylum Arthropoda; class Insecta; order Coleoptera; family Chrysomelidae; genus Diabrotica; species Diabrotica virgifera. Next base: position 150,296,576 of record NC_065451.1, on the reverse strand, counting down.
CCAACAGATTTAATATTGTTGATCAAAAAATAAGCACAAAACGAAAAATATCTCGACGTTGTTACCTCACGAAATGTCTAAAGAAAATATGTGCAAAAATGCGTTTAAAGTTTTGACAACAGCATCTTCATCTTCGTATTTGTCTGTCAAATCGTAAAGTGATGAACATTGGAATATGTTTCTTGAATTGCGGAGTAATCTACAAAAGAGAAGGCGAACAGTTGTTTAACGTTTCTCACTACGCTCAAGCGTGCTGGCGCGAAGTCGCGGCAACGCGAGTCGAAGGTAGGGATATTCAACACCCTGTATCTCCGGTAATTTTACTCCGATTATTTTGAGATTTTCAGAGAGTATTCTTGAAAGTATTCACTTTTATTTGGAATTATACAAAAATTAAATATTTCAAACCATACCCCCCCCCTTTAAATGTACCTCTCTTATATACCTACAAATTTTGCATTATTGTGAATAAATATTTAGACATATAATTTTATTCTATTTTATTCGAGCAATTTGTATTTCGATCAATTTTTATATCGAGCAGTTGATTTTGAGTTATTGATCTCTAGCAATTGCGTTCGACCGATTGATCTAGAATTAAAATTATGACACATTATCTAAGGTGCAACGAAGTTCACCGGGTCAGCTAGTTTAAAAATAAAAATGGACCTGTTTCGGGATTTTTCCTTAAAGTCGCCACTTTACGAAATAACGAATTTATTCCTTTCATTTGCACCATACTGTATACACATGCAACGGTGGAAAATAGTGTTGCGCACGCTTGATTAACAATTAAAAAACAAAGGAGTTTTGAATATTGTATTGCAAAACTCTTCGGGATTTCATCAATCGATGTTTGAAGAATATCTACCTATCTTGGCAACATTCAAATTTTCAGTTTTTCACATAGTTTTTGAGCGTAAAAATGGCCGATTTCGCAATTTTTAATCGCTTATATGTCAAAAACTATCATTTTTAGAGAAAAGTCACTAAAGACCTTTTCTGTTTGGAATGATCCAAAAAACCTAAAACAACTTTTTTCCATGCAAAAAAAATAATTTTAGGAAAAAAACAAAAAAAAAACGTTTAAAAAATTTTTGACCCACTTTTGGTCCTGGCAACATGCAAATTTGTTAAAAGGGATCAAGATTGTGCAAAAAATCCGAATCAGAATATTTTTCCTAGCGGATGCGCAGTGGCTTTCTGGACTAGTAGTTGGAAATTACTGTACAACCAATCACACGTGCTCATATAGTCTATTAAGAATAAACGGAGATAAATAAAATAAATCTTACGCAATTCAATCATTATTTATTTACACTTAGTATAATGTATTTATAACATAAGAAAATTAGTTATTGTACAAAGAAAATTAATTATTAGTACGACTGAATATAACAATGTTCACGCTTGTAAAGGTTTTCTCCACTATGCAATAGAGATGAGTTCTTAGGCCCTCTACTTTTTGATGTACGTTAAACGAAAACGTTATACTTGTCATGAGCATTGAGTAATAAATAAGGGATACCTTTTTACTTAAAATCGTTTTTGAATCCTTTCAGAAACTACCATCGAGTTAAAATCAGAAAAATTCTTCTTACAAAATTATATGCACCAAGTGAATAATAATGTAGGGTCAAAGCAGACTTTTGTTGCTCCAGGTATTGTCGAGATAGTGATTGATTTCTACAGTAGTTTTAATATTATAGGGCTTTTCAACGCTTCTCATTTATTTCGAGCTTTCGTCATATGTCGTATAATCCGTGTATAATATTAATATACGACATAGGACAGAAGCTTGAAACAAATGTTGTTCTGAAGCTATTTCCTTGTGGCATTTTTATAATTAAGTATTTTCTATGGGAAATAAGCCACAATTTTACTAAAAAATGAATTTATTAACGTTTCGAAGCCCAAATCGGGTTTCGTTGTCAAAATACAAAATACTATTAAAATAAACAAAAATGTTGTTGCTAAGTAAACAAATTCTTCTAATAATTTATTTAATCTGACTCATTTATATTGGCAATTCAGACGTATATTATACATTTTAAACTAGAAGACTTTAAAATGATATCGCCAATATTTATGAGTTGCGTTCCTGGGACGACTTTACTAAAAGATAGTTCATTCGATTACATGAAATCAATCCCAACTCAAGAATATCCGTCGCAAAAAAATCATAGCATGTGATCTGTCTTTAAAAAGACAACCAAATGCAACGATGACAGTAAAATTCTCGCGTTAGAGATTCCATAGTAAATCACGAGGGAAAACCAGAAAAAAACTTCGTGATACTATCCCGACATCGTAAGTATTTGGTCTTACATTTAATTTACCTTCAAAAAACTGATACCAAATTCTGACTTTAATATGTTTAAATTATAAATAATATTAATAATACATAGATATACAATAAGTAATACTAAAATATAAAATTTGTACTAACTCGATATGTTATTGACTTACTAATCGTGGTATTTTCTTTCTATTGACTTCCTCTTTCAGTATGGGTAACCACATATTACTACATTCTACTAGGATATTCTTGAGTTGGGACTGATTTCATGTAATCGAATGAACTATCTTTTAGTAAAGTCGTCCCAGGAACGCAACTCATAAATATTGGCGATATCATTTTAAAGTCTTCTACTTTAAAATGTATAATATACGTCTGAATTGCCAATATAAATAAGTCAGATTAAATAAATTATTAGAATTTTTTTACTTAGCAACATTTTTGTTTATTTTAATAGTATTTTGTATTTTGACAACGAAACCCGATTTGGGCTTCGAAACGTTAATAAATTCATTTTTTAGTAAAATTGTGGCTTATTTCCCATAGAAAATACTTAATCTTGAAACAAATGAGAAGCGTTGAAAAGCTCTATTGGGTCCAGCTCTGATTCCACGGCCATATTTGCATGATCGTTAACCATACCTTATGATGTCGTTTATAATACACAGATTAATATGCTCGTAGCTTCTCCATGGGATTCTAACTCGATGGAAACTACGCACTACGCTAACCATAGACATAATAAAAATATACATGGCATACTGAGCAAAATACTGTAACGCGCGGGCAGTCAATCGGTGATATATCCGTCTATTTTTACCGAGCGATCCCACAAATGTGACAGACAAAGGTGGCTAGACTATTCAAAGCGAATATTGGCCAATGACGTCCTTGATATTGGTCTTACACCTAGATGCACAGAGCGGCCCATACCTTATCTAGTCTATTATTATTATGTCTATGACGCTAACACAGGTTAACTTTAATTGATATTTGATAAACCTAGATATGCTTCTTTTCATGAGCATTTTTCAGTGCGTCACAAATGATAGAAAAAAAGGGAAGTCCGTGATAATATACATTTTAGTGACATGACATTTTAGTTAAATCTGACAGTTGTCACATTTTATTTGCAATTTGGCATAAAATCAAATCAATTGTGTTTATTGCATTTCTAAAATGGTATTTTCTTTGATTTGTATAGTCTTATAAATTGTACAGATTATATTCGTAGATATATTATATAATTCGTAAATAATTTTTTTTCGATTATAGAGGCATCTATTGACAACTAGAATAAATGTTGTAAATGTCACCGATGAAATGTAATCACCGACGTGCGTTTTTTTCTGTCACATGCAAAGATCCTCATGAGAAAAAGCATAATTGATTTTTGATAAAACAGCAGTTGTGTGCTATAACCTATTTAAGTTTAACAAGAAAATTCAGTCATCTCATGGGTCAACTTTTTCAAGAAGTGGTGTAATTTGGAATTATTCAATAAGGTAGCCAAGTGGAATATATTATCTGTTTATTAACTGATCGTTTTTAGAAAAAACAAATTTTGATTTTAAACATCATTACAATATTTTTTTCTAGTTTTCTTTGGTTCAGCTCATGATTTTTTTTCGTTTTTATGATTTAGAATAGATATATAACATCTGACAATATTACAAACACGTAATTCCTTAATATCGTGAACCTTATTTTTACCTAAATAAGGGAATACCTTATCCTCTAATAAAGTAATCCGTTATTTTTCTGTCAATGCTCGTGAGCAAAATAACGTTTGACGTTACTGAAATAAGGGACCTAAACAATCTCTAATCTCTGATGTAGTTTCATTTTGCCTACTTGACGAGACTTTTTAAAACATGTTTCGCCCTCAGAGTAACAGTGGCCTAAACCAGAAATTGAGCATTTTTAGATTAATTTTAATTGAACAATGATCGACTCCACATTTGATTACTTCCAGGAAATCAAAATCAGAATACAAAAGGCTAGAGCAAATTTTAACAAAATGTGAATAGTGCTCTGCTAATAATTAGGTTAGCTAGGTACTACGTTTTCTCGACTTTGTTTTATGGAATGAAAGTTTGGACATTGAATGCGGCATAAATGAAAAAACTAGAATCATTCAAGCTGTGGGTGTACAGAAAAATTCTGAAAATGTCGTGAACAGAACACGTTAGAAACAAAGAGGTTCTGGAAAAGATGAATAAAGAAATGGAGATCTTAAATACCATCAAAAAAAAACTAGAATATTTCAGAGAGAGATACAGCTTGCTCCAATTGATTATGCAGGGAATATTAAAGATTCAAGGGAAAGGAAGCATAGGGAGACGCAGAATATCGTGGCTGCGCAACCTGAGAGAACGGTACGGATGTACATCAAATGAACTTTTACAAAGCAACCGTCTCGAAAGTCAGAATAGCTATGATGATTGCTGACCTCCGTCGCGGAGATGGCAATTGAAGAAGAGGAGATTAATATATCATTAAAAGCAGCAACATTAGATCCTCGGATTAACAGGGGCCGACACAACCACCTCTATATTTGGCTAGATGGCCCTACATAATTTCTTGCTCCCTTAACAAATATACTTACTAGAAATACGAATGCAAAGATTGCATCTATCTCAAAACTTCGTTTTTGGGTTAGGCAAATGTTGCTTTGATAGCGTCATTTCAAACTTATAGCGTACTTTGAAATGACTTGCTTGGATAAACTGTTTAATACAATTCTCACACAGTTAAGGTTTTTCTTCAGTATGCATTCTCAAATGACTTTTTAAAGCACCCTTTTGAGAAAACTGCTTAAAACAAATTTCACACTTGTAAGAAGCTTCTCCAGTGTGAACTGTCGTATGCGTATCCAAAGAAATTTTATGTCTGAACTGCTTAAAACAAATTTCACACTTGTAAGGCGCTTCTCCAGTGTGCACTCTCAAATGTGCTTTGAAACTATTCGCATGTCTAAACTGCTTTAAACAAATTTCACACTTGTAAGGCGTTTCCCCAGAGTGTAGTCTCAAATGAGTTTTCAAATTAGTTTTTTGGTTAAACGGCTTAAAACAAATTTCACACTTGTAAGGTCTTTCTCCGGAGTGCAGTCTCAAATGTGCTTTGAAATTACTTGCTTGGTTAAACTGCTTAAAACAAATTTCACACTTGTAAGGCGCTTCTACAGTGTGCACTGTCAAATGTGCTTTGAAACTATTCGCATGTCTAAACTGCTTTAAACAAATATCACACTTGTAAGGCGTTTCCCCAGAGTGTAGTCTCAAATGAGTTTTCAAATTACTTTTTTGGTTAAACTGCTTAAAACAAATTTCACACTTGTAAGGAGTTTCTCCAGTGTGAATTGTCGTATGCGTATCCAAAGAAATTTTATGTCTGAACTGCTTAAAACAAATTTCACACTTATAAGGCGCTTCTCCAGTGTGGACACTCAAATGTGCTTTGAAACTATTCGCATGTCTAAACTGCTTTAAACAAATTTCACACTTGTAAGGCGTTTCCCCAGAGTGTAGTCTCAAATGAGTTTTCAAATTAGTTTTTTGGTTAAACGGCTTAAAACAAATTTCACACTTGTAAGGCGTTTCTCCAGAGTGCAGTCTCAAATGTGCTTTGAAATTACTTGCTTGGTTAAACTGCTTAAAACAAATTTCACACTTGTAAGGCGCTTCCCCAGAGTGTAGTCTCAAATGAGTTTTCAAATTACCTTTTTGGTTAAACGGCTTAAAACAAATTTCACACTTGTAAGACGTTTCTCCAGAGTGTAGTCTCAAATGTGCTTTGAAATTTCTTGCTTGGTTAAACTGCTTAAAACAAATTTCACACTTGTATGTGTTACATTCCAAACAATCTTTTTGAGAAAATTGCTTTTTTTCTCCTGAGCTTGGACTTATTTGTTGTTCTTCTTTGCATGGAGTTTTAGGTAATGTGTTCATGATTTCCATTCCATTTTCCTTGGAAAATCCTAAAATAAAAACAAAACTTGTTAATAAAAAAATATGAAAAAAAAATCTAAGAAACGCTTTTCTTTAGTTAAAAACTAATGTTGGAATAAACAAAATGACATCATAATAAAACACCAGGTGGTGAAATAGGGAAAATAGATGGAGTGAGGAAATAAGGCAGGCCCAAAGCACCATTTAACCCCTTAGTGTACGCGCTCGACTCTGACACGAGCGACCATTAACTTTTAATCTGTCAATTTTTCAAGCACTTGAAGTTAGTATTTGTATAATAATCTTTTCAAACCCATCACATAATAAACAAAATTTTTATATTAAACCTGTAACAAATGTTAATAGATATTTATCTAGGTGTTTTATAGACACACATCTAAAATGACACGCTCACATTAAATATATCATTAAAAAGCTACAGTTTATCCTATATAAATTTAAGCATCTAAAAACACATACCTAATACTTCGCATACTATATTACGGACTAGTAGAAAGTATTTTCCGTTATGGTATACTGGCTTGGGGAAGCGCCTTGAAAACACACATTCTCCCACTAGAAATCATACAAAGAAGATTTCTGAAAATTATTATGTCTAAACATACACTTACTCTACAGATAAGAGTATAAAGGAAGAGTAATATATTTGACTTACAACAGTTATACTTTCTTTGTGTGCCTTCAAAATATCACACCATGAAAACAGACAGCAATTGACAATCACATGAACATGATACTATACTGCGATCCACGGTCACCTTTCAGTATATACTCTTATGAAGAACAGTGTTGCCAAGAGATATTAATATTTATATTAAATAAATTTTAAAGTAGTTTTATACCTCACTTGGGTCCGGTTTCACCAACAACAAATAAATCAATGAATCATCATCATTCTCTTTGCCTTATCTCTATGCGGGGTCGGCTTCCCTAATTGCATTTCTCGACACAACTCTATCTTGGGTCATAGCAATGTTAATCCCTTTTACCAACATGTCCTGCCTTATCGTCTCCCCCCAGGTCTTCTTTGGTCTTCCTGTACTACTCCTTCCAGGAATCTGCACTTCAGCTATTCTTCGTATTGGGTGATTAACGTCTCGACGTTGAACATGACCAAACCATCTTAACCTATGCTCTCTCATTTGGGCATCAATTGGTGCCACACCTAGACTTCCCCTAATATACTCATTTCTAATTTTATCCTTCTTTGTCACTCCACTCATCCATCTAAGCATTCTCATTTCCGCCACATGCATTCGTTGTTCCTTTCTTTTTCACTGCCCAACATTCAGTTCCGTGCATCATAGCCGGTCTTATGGCTATTTTATAAAATTTTCCCTTCAGCTTCATTGGAATTTTTCTGTCACACAACACACCACTCGCTTCTTTCCACTTCATCCATCCAGCCCTAATTCTACTGCATGCATCTCTAGCTATTTCTCCATTACTCTGTAATACCGATCCTAGGTACTTAAAACTATTGCTTTTCACAATCATTTCGCCATCCAAAGATACCATTTTATTTGTAGTAACTCCATCTTTAAATGAACATTCCAAATACTTTGTTTTTGTTGTAAAAATTTTAAGTAATTAGATGCAACTCATTATAAATAATGATTCGTGTAAATAACATTTCAAAAGAAATCAGTTAATATTTTGTACGAACAGTGGCAATTCTGTAGATTAAACTCAAAATGAATTCTGCATCCCTTCTCCGGTTTGCGCTCAGCTCATGTCTATTCCTATTCACGCTCCACGCGTGACCATGGTGGGGATACACGAAACTATGCCATCGTCCGTAGCGGCGAAATAACACAATATTGGCGACTAATGATTGAATAATAATTTTTTTCAATAGATATATCGCTTACTATATTATTGCCGTTTTCATTTTTATTATTTATATGCAGGTATGCACCCTCGGGAAACATCTTAGGGTAGTTGGGGGTAGTTACCCCCTACCAATAGGGGTTGCTGAATTAAACAATATGTATAACTGCTTATTTATTACCAACTATAAAGACCACAGTAAATAGTTGATGTGCTCGCGGTAAAACCATCTGCTAGAGCATCTGGATTAAGAATGTTCTTTTTTAATAATACGAATGAATTAGAATGAATCACCATACCTTCGTGTTTATATAAACAAACTTATAACATCTAGTTTGTTTATATTGTCGACTCAGCGTGGCCATGACATACGAAAATATGAATTAGTTGACTATGCAATATCGTCGACTGGTGCTTCTAACAAAACTAGATGACCGAAAATGTAAACAAATTTGTATGTTTTTGTTTTTTTGGACACACACACACACACACACACACACACACACACACACACACACACACACACACACACACACACACACACACACACACACACACACACACACACACACACACACACACACACACACACACACACACACACACACACACACACACACACACACACACACACACACACACACACACACACACACACACACACACACACACACACACACACACACACACACACACACACACACACACACACACACACACACACACACACACACACACACACACACACACACACACACACACACACACACACACACACACACACACACACACACACACACACACACACACACACACACACACACACACACACACACACACACACACACACACACACACACACACACACACACACACACACACACACACACACACACACACACACACACACACACACACACACACACACACACACACACACACACACACACACACACACACACACACACACACACACACACACACACACACACACACACACACACACACACACACACACACACACACACACACACACACACACACACACACACACACACACACACACACACACACACACACACACACACACACACACACACACACACACACACACACACACACACACACACACACACACACACACACACACACACACACACACACACACACACACACACACACACACACACACACACACACACACACACACACACACACACACACACACACACACACACACACACACACACACACACACACACACACACACACACACACACACACACACACACACACACACACACACACACACACACACACACACACACACACACACACACACACACACACACACACACACACACACACACACACACACACACACACACACACACACACACACACACACACACACACACACACACACACACACACACACACACACACACACACACACACACACACACACACACACACACACACACACACACACACACACACACACACACACACACACACACACACACACACACACACACACACACACACACACACACACACACACACACACACACACACACACACACACACACACACACACACACACACACACACACACACACACACACACACACACACACACACACACACACACACACACACACACACACACACACACACACACACACACACACACACACACACACACACACACACACACACACACACACACACACACACACACACACACACACACACACACACACACACACACACACACACACACACACACACACACACACACACACACACACACACACACACACACACACACACACACACACACACACACACACACACACACACACACACGACTCGTAGAAAAAATATTGTTCCTAACTCTTGCAGAAAGTCTCTTTTCCGCATTCGACTGCTTGCCGAACTCCCGCTTCGCGTCGTTCGGCAAACTGCAGTCGCGTGCGGAAAAGTATGACTTTCTGCACTTGTTAGGAAAATAGCTATTCCAATAATGTCAAATGACAAGGCTGAATGATAGCTGTCACATTTTAATAAAGATTGATCAGCAATTTTTAAGTTTATGTTATTATTTGTACTAGAAAAAATAAGATCTAAGAAACCCCCATTACAGTATATAAAGTTGGTTATAACTTTGTAAATACCCTGTGTAACATACCAAACCTTTATATTTTTACAATGGAGAAGTAAGGAAGATTTCGAATATAAAATAAAATAAGTACAAGGTGTTCCATTTAAAAAAACATAAGTTTGGTCTGCCACTATGTTATCGAACACCCTGTAACATTCTAATTAATTTTGAAATGTGGGTTACAACTTTTGTTATTAACTTTTATTGCTATCTATTACTATAATAACAGATCTACGGAGCTTTACTCCACTAATCAATCGTGACCAGGAGCAATAAAAAAGCTCCTGGTCACGATCTCTATACTATGACTAAATGATTTCCCTAGCATCTGGAAAGTTGCCCAGATCGTTATGATACCCAAGCCCAGTAAGAAAACAGAAGAGTTATCTTCCTACAGACTGACAAGTCTACTGCCAATTCTATCTAAGGTTTTTGAGAAGCTTTATGCTAAAAGGCTAAAAACTATAATAGATGAAAAGAAGATAATATCAGATCACCAATTCGGATTCCGCAACAAACACAGGACAATAGAGAAGTTCGTAGAGTGGTAAGGCAAATCAAAAAGGACCTTATAGTAAAATATATTGTTCAGCAGCTTTCCTTGATATATTTCAGGCTTTCGACAAGGTGTGGCATGAATGATTGCAAGTTAAACTAAAGAGGCGCTACTGCTCCATCCCCACTTTCAACTTCTCAAAATCATACCTGACAGATAGGCACTTCCAAATAAAGCATGGAAGTGAATATACAGAGTTGCATCCAATAAATTCAGGAGTTCCACAAGGTAGCATGCTTGGGCCGATCCTGTATCTATTGTATACTGCAGACGTGCCATCAACACAACTTACCACTGTTGCGACATTTGCTGCTGATACAGGCATTTTGGCGTCCCACACTGACCCAACATCAGCCTCTAGGAACCTAAAAACTAGTCTAAACAAGGTCCAAAACTCACTAAAAAGATGGCATATCAAAGCAAATGGATTGAAATCAACAACTTCCACAATCTGATAATGCCAAATACCTCGGCATGCACCTGGATTGACGACTAACTTGGACCAAACACATATTTACTAAACGCAAACAACTTGGCCTCAAATTAAGAAACATGTATTGGCTCATCCGTTGCAGATCAAAACTCTCAATAAACAATAAAATATACAAAACAATCTTAAAACACGTGTGGACCTACGGCAGCCAACTGTGGGGAACTGCTAGCAACTCCAACATATCCACCTTGCAGAGGTTCCAAAATAAAGTATTACGAACTATTGTTGATGCTCCCTACTATGTCAGTAATGAAATCATTCAGCATGATATCCCTTTAGAATCCATCAAATATGCCATACATCATTTTAGTGTCAACTATAGTGAAAGACTCTCAATGCACCCAAATCGGATAGCCGCCCAACTAAATGTGCGCAACGCCAATGAAACCTGTAGACTAAAATGTCTACTGCCATCCAACCTATCTACATCACACATACTTTAGTTTAGTTTTTAAGGCAAATGTTTATAAATTCATACCAACAATGTTTAACTTAGATCTAGATATATTTAAAAGAGATTATTCATTAGAATGATACTCTGCATGTCATCAGCTTCATTGTCATAAAAAATGCTTATTGCCTAATAGGCAGATTGCAGATCTCTCTAGGAGTTAATAAAAAAAAATCCATTGAATATTTTTCATTTGAACTATTTTCATTGTCATAGATATTTTCATCCTGTAACTCTCAATTACTCTCATGATTAGAATCAATACGCTTATTAAATGAAAGATCATCAACATCAATAGCATCATACAACTTCATAACAGTTTCTTCAAAATATTTGTCCAAAACAATTATTTTTTTTTAAGAAAGTAGCCACATTTCACAATAACGGCTTGTAATACCAACAGACAGGTGTGGACACAACAAATTATGATCACTTTATTTTGTTCTGTATTTAAAGCACAAGTTCTCATACTAATTCTAAATTGAATGGAAGGGTCATTGATCAGTCAGATTAGATGTCTTTCCTTTTGATTGCCTACATGCCTGCCTTACCGTGTGGGGTGGGTATGTAGGTAATTAATAATTAATAAAAAATGCTAAGAAAAACCCTTGGATCAGAAAAGTGTGACCCTTGTCCTTATCCCAAAATGTTTATTAAGATTAATTTAACAAAAATTCACTTTAAAAAAAAAGTTTAATATATCTATTCTTAACAAAAAGGTCGGTCAGATTTAGATAACTTAGATTTATTAGATTACTAATTAGATAATTTAGGTAAGATATATTATGTTTATTAGAAAAACTAAACTTAGATCACCTAAAAGTCCCTGAGGTACAAGAAAGATTTGAGAGAACAGTGGATGAAAAATTACTAGAAGAAAACAGAGCAGACTCCACAATAGAAAATCAATGGAACACCATAAGCAGTATCATATTAAACACAGCGAAAGAAGTCCTAGGAACAAAGACACAACAGAGAGAAGAAACATGGTTCGATGAAGAATGCAAACAAGCTATACAGGAAAGAAATGAAGCACATAAGAATTACATACTCAGACGTACTAGAGAGAGAAAAACAGAATGTGAGAACAAAAGACGAAGAGCAGATAAACTGTGCAGGCAGAAAAAGAGAAAGTACGAAAACCAACGGATACTGAACATAGAAAGGGAGTTTAAAGAAAACGAAACACGTAGTGCATACCAACTTATTAAACATTTAAGACAGGGATACAAACCGAAGACTAGCCTCTGCAAAAATAAGAAGGGTGAAATCATTAGCGATATGGATGGAATTAAGATAACCTGGATGACATATTTTAAGGAAGTATTAAACAAAGGGACACAACCACCATTACAACAACAGAGGCAGCAGCAGGCACGGCAGGAGATTCAACAACAAGAGCTGGGGGAAGATGGAGAAGAAAATGAATTAACTAGACCCCCAACGCTAGAGGAGGTCCAAACGGCAATCCACATACAAAAAGGCCATAAATCACCGGGAATAGATAAAATACCGGCAGAACTACTCAGGCCAGGAGGAAGGAATTTGACACAACAGATGTACCAGCTAATACGAGAGATATGGATAGAAGAAGAAATCCCCCAACAATGGAAGAAAAGTATAATCTGCCCTATTCATAAAAAAGGAGACAAACTGTTGTGTCAGAATTATAGAGGCATCTCTTTACTTTGTTCGGGATACAAAATATTCACAAACATCCTTAATCGAAGACTTCAACCTCTCACGGAAAAAATCATCGGGGAATATCAAGTAGGGTTTAGGCAAAATAGATCTACCATTGACCAACTATTTACAGTTAAACAAATATTAGCCAAAGCATGGGGATATGACATGGACGTTTACAATCTCTTTGTAGATTTTAAACAAGCCTATGATTCAATAGATAGAACAATTCTACCTAATATATTAGAAGAATTTGGCATACCATCAAAATTAATACGACTAGTGCAAATGACAATGACAGAAACAGAAGCACAGGTATGTATTCAAGGACAGATCACTGATGCGTTTACGATAACGCAAGGACTGAAACAAGGCGACGGACTGGCTCCAACGCTTTTTAATCTTGTTCTTGAATATGTAATTAGACGGTTGACGGTGAGCAGAAATAACATACTTACAAACAAATCTACCCAATTAGCAGCATAAGCAGATGATATAACATAATGAGCAGAACAATGAATGCAGCAGAAGAAACCTATGTTGAGTTGAAACAGAGTGCAGAAGCAGTAGGGCTAGCAATACATACAAATAAAACAAAACTACTCATACAAACCAGATCAAATAGACTGGCACAACAACACTTTATTGACGATATAGAACATGTGAATAGATTCACCTACCTAGGAATGGATCTGGTTGCAAGCAATGAAGAAGAACTGGAAATAAATAGAAGGCTTGTGCTGGCAAATAAAGCCTATTTCGCGATGGGCCACATATTCAAATCGCGAGACGTACAACGGAAAACAAAACTCTGGGTATATAAAACAATAATCAGGCCCATAGTAAGTTATGGCTGCGAAACATGGGTGGTGACACAGAAATCTGCCAATGCATTAGATGTGTTTAAAAGAAAAGTATTACGTAGGACACTGGGCCCAATAAGTGAAAATAACAACTGGCGAATTAGGTATAATAGAGAAATATACGAGCAATATAGCAAACCAACTCTAGCACAATACACTAAACTGCAGAGATTACGGTGGGCAGGGCACGTGGTCCGCATGCATGAGAATAGAATCTCCAGAAAATTGCTGAATGCAAGAATGCAGGGAAGAAGACCTGTTAGAAGACCTAAAAAGAGATGGGAAGACGAAGTCGATGAGGATGCCAGGAACTTCCTGGGAACGCGTTCATGGAAAAGAACAGCGGTAAATCGAAATGATTGGGGAAGCTTGTTGAAGGAGGCCAAGGCTTGATTTGGGCTGTAGTGCCATTGGATGGATGGATATTATGTTTATGTATGTACTACTTACTTTGTTTCTGGCCGCATGGTCTTATCCTAAAGCCAATAAAAAAGAGAGAAAAAAAAAAGGAGAGGTGGGTTATATAAAATCACATATAATAACAAATGTATATTGAAGGTGGAAGGTAGACCTTTCCAATTAACACCTTGGTTGTGTTTGGGGATATTTATAAACTTAGGTTGGGGGCGTTATGAAGCATATATGTCCCATAGTGAACCCATGTCACAGTGCGTTACCACACAGTCAAGCAGCCAACCACTATATAGTATAATACAAGGTCTATTTGTCTCATAACGCCGCCAAGGTGTTAAGAGTTAATTTTATTTTTTATAAGAATCGATTGATATTCTCTCACCTGAGTTAGCTTCATCTATTTCATTCTTCAAGTCTCCAAGATCTAGGCCCATAGTTAGTTGACTCTCTATATATCCTTGTTCATTTCCAGCAAATTCTTTCTTAATTTCAGATTTCACTTCCATTGCTAATAAAATATCAATTAAATCAGGTTGTTCACTAATCTTTATTACCTGTTTTACCTGATGTATCGGGTAGACGGATTACGGATATGAAATTTATACCAATGAATTCTGTTTCACTTACTGATAATTGTACAATAATTTTTTATTGGGGGCGGGCGTTACTTTTCATGTAATTGCAATTTAAAATATGTCTTATTTTTAAAAATCGCCGCCATTTTCCGCCATTATATACCATGAAACAACAAGAAACGACAGGAATGACAACCGTTTTATAAACGCAAGAAGGAGAATCCTAACAGTGTTGCCATAGTTATATAAAATATGTTTTCTTATGAAAATTACAATTTTTCAATTCTTAAATATGTCATTTTACTTATTCTGACGCATTTTTAACACAAAATGACTGCTTTATTACAAGGGTCAGGTTAGTTCTGGTTAGGTTTCGTTACGTTAGGTTAGATTACATCAAGTTTATTAATATTATAGTGATTTATGATTATATTTTAATAAATAAATTCTGTGGGATTCCCAGAATACACTTTCAAGGTTGGAATGAAATTTTATGTATTTCATGGTTATGTACTGTCACTGATTTCGGGAAACCATGTTGCCATGTGAATGACAAAAGATAATTTCACATGAAAACATCGATTTTTGTCCATTTAAGCGTACCATTGATTTGGAATATTTATGCAAACCTCTAAATTTGGCAACTGTTTTTGAAAAATTGGTAGATGCATGCATTGACGCATTTTTTAAACAGTTTATTGTTAGTTTTTAGTTTGTTAGGTCGGTTGTTTGTGCTGCGCCCTGGATTTGGGCGTTGTCTGTTGCATCATATACAAATTTGTGAAAGTGAAGTTAGTTTATCGGGTGGGTTGTGATTGCGCTCAGCGGTCAAATACCTCCTGCGGTTCTCTCAATATAATACCCGTAAGTTAGGTTTGGACCGAAGGGTTAGGCCTTCCTCCTTTCAGACCGCCTGCGCCCAATTGCAATCTGCCCAGTTTATCGTTAAATAAAGGTGAAGTGAGACTAAATGGTGTGTAGGTGTTACGAAAGTAAATTTAAGTACAATTAAGGTGTGGCTTTAATACCTATATTCACAAAGAAAAGGCCTCTTTCGAAGCTAGTAAACTGCAGGCAGAGGAAATAAATATGTTGGTGGCAACTTTTATTACATTTAAAGCCACGAATTTGGCTTTGGACTCTCAAATTGCATCGATCTATAGCTGTTTTGTAAGTAATTTTTATTAAATTTTTAAATCTTTAAAAGGTTAAAACTGGCAACACTGTCAAATTTGACCTCTCGGCGCCTGTCCGCCATATTGTTTTGAAATATGACAAAAAAAATATTATTTTAACCAATATTACGTATTTTTTCATAATTTGATTGTAAAAATCAGTTATATGTATTATGTTTCAATTACTTATATTTTATTAAGACATTCTATATACTTTTGTATCCTTTTCACGTAAATTTTTTTTGGCTACTATTACATTTTTTGATTTTTTTCAAATATTTCTTGATTTTTGGGCACTTTTACCAGTTTCCCCCAAAGAAAACAGTAAAATGTCTGCTTTTTTCCACTTTTCAGGCTAAGTCCATAAAAAAATTGGCATTTTCAAGGTCTACCCTTAGAGTAAATTTTTACCCATTCTTCAAACCTCTAATATCTGTTGATGTGAACAACGGACTCCCTATGCATCTTTCATTATTTTCAAAAAACTCTTCCTTGATTTCGACTTTAAATTCCATGGCTAACAAACTAAGCAAGTGAACAATGAATATGTATTTAAGTTTAATACTTTTAATAGCATCAAATAAAATACTACAAACAAAAACAAATAAATATAAAATATAACCAAACAAACCACCACACAAACGTCAAACGACCAAATTCATAGGGCATTCGACTTTACTGTCAAAATTATATCAATACGGCAGCCGGGAGGCAAACATATGTTATTGAAGGTTTGTTCCAGCATAAACTTTTGGACGGCCCGGAAACCGTCACGAAACTACTTGTACCGTTTGTTCTGCGCATGTTCGTAATTGTATCGCCCAGTTATCGTCCCATGACGGTAATTTGGAAACCGATGTTGGAACGGTTACCTGATTGATAACTGATTTATCTATCAATATGTATATTGTTGTTGGTATATCCAATGATAAAGACAGTTTTACATTATGCTATTTTCATGCTAGGCAAGAGCCATGCAAGACAGATCACGGTACTGCGCATGCCCACGCGCTATTTCCATGCAATTCCTGTGCTAGACGAAAAATTAAAACATGTTCTATTTTTCATGCTATTTTGATGCAAGTCCTGTCAAAATTTGTTGCCAATATGACAAAATTTATTGTTTAGAAAAAACTTAACCTTATTGTGTAAGTTTAAATGGTATTTATTGGATGTAATAATTTGTGGTTTATATTTGAATATATTTAATTATGGACTGAAGTTTTTAAGTGAAATATCTAAAGTTAATATTTTGATATATTTCTTCTATTGGCAACAATGAAAGTGGTATCTAAAATTGCACAGAAATAGCTCCGATGTAAAAAGGTCAGGGTAGGCAAGAGATATGCCATGCAAGACGGACTTGCATAGCATGAGACTTGCATAGCCTTGATGTAAAGCTGCTTTTAAAGCTAAATACGTATGCCGTAAATATATTAATATTATGTGACACATGACAAAAGCTCAAAACAAATGACAATCAATGAAAAACCCTATTTCCCGATTACTGAAATGATCATCACGAAACCGCCACTAAAATATCACAATTCTTGTTGGAACAGTGGGAAGGACGATCCGATGACGATCATATTTTTGTTGGAACGGATTTTGTTTACTGCGCAGGAGCGTTACCGTTTCGTGACGGTTCTCGGTCGTGTTGGAACAAACCTTTCTATCATTTCATGTGTTTTAGATCATTTTAGTTGCGTTTCTTTGCAATTTTGTTTTGTACAAGGATTAGTTTAACATTTTCACTAGAACAATTAATTTAAAAAGGTAATATGCCCCATTTCTGTTGTGTATTGAAGTGTGGAACATATATATACCTTATCTATGGTGTGGAATGAAAAGTAATAAAACGTGATAAGTTAAGTTTTGTCGGTTGCCATCGGTACGATCATAAATAACGTACCATGATACTATAAATAAATACTATCATGATCGGTACTACACTTTAAGCATAAAACTGAACTAAATAAAGTTGGATTTATAGTTTGACGTAGCGTAGACGTAGACGCAACGTAGACGTAAGAAACGGACTGGAGACGGAAGAAAATATTATGTCAATTTATAGATCGACGTAGCGGAATTTTTGCGCATGAGTAGAAAGAGTAAACAATGACTTAATTCTAATTCAACAACATAGCCTATAAATTATACGAACAGTAAACAAACTTTGTGTTTATTTATTTATACTGATACTATTATTTATTATAATATTTAGGTATCTGTTTTGTGTGTTACATGGATTAGGAAATAAACGAAAGTATACTCTTTGGTGCCGCATATGCCGTGGGATTTCCAACTATTTTGTTTCATTTCCTGGTCTTTAAATGTTTATTGGATTTACCTATCGTATAATATGTGTGGATAACCACGAATTAGGCTAATAAACAACTCATATTTATCTGAAATATTGAAATGACTCTATGATATATTTTTATTAAATTAATAACTTAACATCCATTGTATTAACAAATAATTAACAAAATTCGAATATGTTGACAATCAACTTTTTACACAACACAAGGAATGAGGGGGCGGGGCGGGTCCACTTTGAGTGACAGAACAAAATTCTGCCTTATGATTGGCCAGACGGAAGAAACGCACTGTAAAAGATGAAAGTTGGTCATCTCTTATGTTACGTTACGTTTCTCTTACGTTCCGTCAGGCGCTTCACAAAATTCGGTGTTGATCTTTTCCAGTGCGTCTCCGTTGCGTCTACGTCTACGCTACGTCAAACTATAAATCCAACTTAAGTTATCATCAGAGAGACAAGGCTGCATTCAGCATAAAACTGCGATGACTAATCGATTACTTAGCGATGTGTAATCGCTAACGATTCTGCTGAATGGTATACTTTCATGTACATACGAAATAGGTTATGACAACTGTCACATTTTTCAAAATGATTTGCAAATACGTGAAAGACACCCCAAGAACAGAAATAAAAATTATTATGAAATGGTAATTTATAAATAACCCCATTTAATTCATACATAGTTTCAAATTCTTGAATTTCTTGCGACATAGGTAAACCTAATAGGTACATACGAATAATCCAACAAAGCAGCTCACATATTTATCAGCGTGATTTATATGCCTTTCAGCCTTCCTTGCCTTCAATTCATGTTTTTTTAAGATACATAACTTAAAATATACGTGTTAGACACACGTCATACGTCAATCTTATTTTGATTTGCTAAGAAATCATATTTCAAAACCGATGTTTAAAATGGCGACCGATAAGTCATCGAATGATAACTAATCGACAATTTATGTGGCATTCAGCAGAAAATCACTAAGCGATTAGTCATCGATTGAGTCTGCTGAATGCACCCAAAAACAATGGTTAAATGCTAGAAAATGTCCTATAAAAATGCAAAATAACTATGTCCAGTTTGGAAAACTTTGTCCTCTGTATGTTAATTCAGACTCCTTGAGGAAAAATGAATCTATATTATATTATTATAATATACACTTCTGGCAAAAAAAATTGGGACAAGTTAAAAATGGGTCATTTTGATGTCACGAATCTCCTAAACCTGTTGTCCGATTTTAGTGATTTTTTAAATATCTTGTAGCATTATTCTCTAAGAATATCTATGTAATAATAGTGTTGCTGAACAGGTAAATGTCATTGTATACCGGGTGTAACACTCTGTGGAATATTGTAGCATTTAAAAAATATTGAAATTAAAACTCAATTGGAGCCTTAGCCTTTCTTAACAGCCTGCTTTTTGACTCTTTCACTTATATTGGATAATGAAAAAGTTAGGTACTTTGACACCTAGCCATGTTCTTCATCAATACAGGGTGTTTCTAAATAAGTGCGGCAAACTTTAAATGGCTAATTCTGCATGAAAAAATAAGGACCGTTTGACTTATAAACATATGTCTGCAAATTCGTTTCCGAGATACAGGATGTTGAATTTTTTCTTACACGCTGACGATTTATTTATTGCTCTAAAACCGGTTGAGATATGCAAATGAAATTTGGTGGGTTTTCAGAGAAAGTTACTGCGCATTTTTGACATACAATTATATGTATTTTATATTCACCATTGGCGTGCATATGGGTCATATTACCAGTATGCACACCAATGGTGAATATAAAATTTTTAGTTGTATGTCAAAAAATGTGAAATAACTATCTCTTAAAACCTACCAAATTTCACTTGCATATCTCAACCTCTTTTAGAGCAATAAATAAATCGTAAGTTTGTAAGAAAAAATTCAACATCCCGTATCTCGGAAACGAAGCATTTGCGGACATATATGTTTATAAAGCAAACTGTCACTATTTTGTCATGCAGAATTAACCCTTAAAGTTTGTCGCACTTATTTAGAAACACCCTGTATTGATGAAGAACATGGCTAGTTGTTAAAATACCTAACTTTTTATTATCCAATATAAGTGAATGAGTCAAAAAACAGAATGTTAAGAAAGCCTAAGGCTACAATTGAGTTTTAATTTCAATATTTTTTAAAAGCTAGAATATTCCACTGGTTGTTCCGAACTTTGTGGAAAAAACACAGTATTATTGTTACACCCGGTATACTGTTACGCCAGTCCCCTAACTAAACTAGGCGCCATGAATTTTTACAATTTTTAGCTAAATTTTTACTAAATCTACCGGACTATTTTGTTTATTAATGTATTTCAGTTGTTAGCTGATAAAAAGCAACAGCGTATACAGTCATAAAAATGAAAGAATACCCATGAACGATCTCATCAATCACTTATTTTGTATTTGCTGTCTTTTTCTATAACAAAGGTTTGTTATATAGAAAAAGACAGCAAATACAAAATAAGTGATTGATGTGATCGTTCATGGGTATTCTTTCATATTTCCGACTGTATTTACTTTTAATGATACTATGAAAGACTTGTAAAACTTTTTAATTTGTTGTTTATTATTTATTGTCGTAAGAATATTTTGGATACGAAATCGACTGCTATCGACCGAGGTTGAACATCGACTGATGTATTATATCATACATTTTCTACAATATAGAGTATTTATAGTAAATTTCTATTAATGTATTGATACATTAGCACAAAATCAATAGTTAAATTTTAAATAATCTCTTGTTTTTGTAAATCACCCATAAATAATACACATAAGGTCGTCCCCCAAAATTTCAGAGTGTACCACGTGATCTATTGTCAAGTTAACGCTCCCAGCGGATAGGTATGATCTGACCACCATGCATGCAAATGCATGAGATATATTTGTTTAACTTATGTATCAATAGCTTAAGGCATGATACTATAAATAAATCTAACTATAAATGTTATTTATAGTATCATGGCTTAAGGTACTATTTGAAGCACTTAAAATGCAAAAAGTTACATTGTATAAATAAGTGTGTACTTATTTATTGTATTCGTTTATTTTTTTATTTGTAGTTTTATATAGGTACCTATTGTATATTATGTATTTCTTTAATACTGCATTCATGTATAACTTCATTAGAAAGATAATAAAGCGGCTGGCTTGGACGACATACGAACAGAGCAAATAAATAACTTTGGACTAAAAACCGTAGAGTGGCTCGTAAAAATGATGAATTGCTGCATCCGTACATTACAAATCCCCAAAATCTGGAGAAAAGCTAGAGTGGTAGCCCTCTTAAAACCAGGGAAGGATCCGGCGGATACAAAGAGTTTTAGACCTGTATCTCTCTTGTGCCACCTTTTCAAGGCCTTTGAAAGAATGATACTGAACCGGATCGCAGAATATGTGGAGACTAAAATTATTCCAGAACAAGCAGGATTCAGGCCCGGAAAGTGCTGCTGCAGTCAAATTCTTAATCTCACCCAACATATTGAAGATGGTTTTGAACGGAAGGAAATAACAGGAGGAGCGTTCATAGACCTAACTGCCGCCTATGATACAGTTAACCATCAACGGCTACTCGCAAAACTCTACGAAACTACAAAGGATTTCCGACTAACAAGGTTAGTGAAATGTCTCCTCCAGATAGACGCTTCTACGTAACGCTCCAGTCCAAGAACAGTCGGTGGAGGGACCAAAAAAATGGGCTACCACAGGGAAGTGTCCTCGCGCCGATTCTATACAACATATACACCAACGACCAACCGATACACCAACAAACAAGGCAATTTATTTACGCTGATGATACAGCGGTGGCAGCTCAGGGAAGAACCTTCAATGAAGTCGAAGTGAAACTGACAGATGCCCTGGGAGATTTAGCTCTATACTATGATAAAAACCATCTTAAACCCAATCCCACAAAAACCCAGGTATGTGCTTTCCACCTGAGAAACAAGCATGCCCGAAGGTCGCTGGAGGTGGAATGGCGTGGTCAGATGCTGGAACACAACAAGACGCCAAAATATCTTGGCGTCCGTCTGGATAGAACTCTGTCTTACCGATACCACTGTCAAGATGTCAAGAAGAAAGTAAGTGCCAGAAATAATATCATCCGCAAGCTAACTAATACAAAATGGGGAGCACAACCACACACTCTCCGCACTTCTGCCTTGGCATTATGCTTTTCGGCCGCGGAGTTTGGAGCACCAGTATGGGCAAACTCTGCTCACGCAAAGAACGTCGCCGTGGCTCTAAATGAAACGGTCCGTATAATATCGGGTTGCCTGAAACCGACACCTATCGAAGAGGTATACCCCATTGCTGGAATTGCTCCACCACCTATCAGGAGGAAGGTCACGTCAGAGGTAGAACGGAAAAAGCAGGAGACGGACCGACGACACCCCTTATATGACCACCAAACTCAGCCAAGCAGACTAAGATCTCTGAAAAGCTTCCTGAAAATATCAAGATCCATCCCCGAAGCGCCAGAGACGCGCCGAATACACCTATGGCAAGCGTCAGCTACCGCGACACATTTTCCTCCCTCGGAGGAAATGGCTGCTGGACACAATTTACCGTATCCGACTTGGAAAGCGCTAAACAGACTAAGAACCGGCGTTTCACGTTGTGCTAGTAACCTGAAAACATGGGGATACCAGGAGGACGATACCTGCGACTGTGGCGCGGTTCAGACCTGCCGGCATCTGCTATCATGCACGGAGATGAGAGAGACCTGCACAGAACAAGACTTAATTATAGCAAATGACAGGGCCATCTATGTGGCCAACCATTGGAAATACAGAATTTAAAGTTGTTGGTGTTCCGGACACGGAAAGTAAGTAAGTATGTATAACTTTCAAATACTCAAATACCAGGGCAAATGCCATGCTTCTCTCAAGGTATGTTAGCAACAAACACAGCCTATCCTACAATCCCACTACAATTATCCCAACCTTTAAATAATTATCAACAACAATCTAACCCAATTATAGCACCTGAATCAATACAACCCAGCACTTCAAAACATCAAGAAGTATGGGAGACAGTACAGTACAAAAAGCGTCTACGAAACAATGAAAGTCCTGACAATCGAATTAAAAAGCAAGCAGTACTAACAGACTACTGGCTAACAAAACCAGTTGCGACAGAAAACAGATTCTCAGCTCTGGACAAAGAGCCGGAAGAAGAAGCTAATAGCGGAACAACTGACAGAGAATCAAGAAAGCCTCCTCCCATATTCATTCAACATGTAACATTTATCAAACCTCTGCAAGATTTACTAGACAAAACAGCATCCAAACAGTACACCTTAAAAAGCCTGAATAACAATCAAGTTAAAGTACAGCTAGACACAGCAGAACATTACAAAGAAACTGTTAAAGCACTAACCGAAAAAAAACGCAGTTCCACACTTATCAGATAAAACAAAACCGAGGATTTCGAATCATGGTTAGAAACCTGCACCCCTCTACTGTTCTGGAAGACATAAAAAGGTATTCACAGAGCTCGGACACTCAGTCATAAATATCTCGAACATAAGACAAAGAGGCACGAAAGAATGCCTTCCTCTGTTTAGTATCGAACTTGAAACAAATTTAAATAATAAAGAGGTGTACCAAATAACTAAAATACTTAACACCGTAGTTAAAGTAGAACCTCCCCACCCGAAAAGAGAGATACCACAATGTCAAAGATGATATACTTTGGACATACTCGTCAATACTGTCATAGAAGTCCCCTCTGTGTCAAATGCACAGGCGCTCACTCAACCAAAGAATGTCCAAGAAAAATAAGAAATAATGAAGTCCAATGCGTAAACTGAGAAAATCACCCTGCAAACTACAGAGGTTGCTCAGTTTACAAAGAATTACAAAAAAGTAAATTTCCACCATTACGCGCAAAAGCACCACAGAGGCCAACAAATGATACAATTCAGCAAAATCCACAACAAACACTCAGCTATGCTCAAGTTGCAGAAGCAACAAATTCCAATACTCAACAATTTAACCCACCTCAACAACAAGGTTTACCACTACCACCTATGTCATTTCAACCAACAAACAACCTAGAACAGGTCGTCTCAAAACTGATAGAGAGAATGGACAAAATGTTCGACATCCTAATGACACTGGTCACAAAGTTTAGCCTTTAACACTGAACTAAAAATTGGTACATGGAACGCCAATGGTCTGACTAATCATAGTCTGGAAGTCAAAGCCTTTATTTCAGAGCATGATCTGGACGGTGTGTTAATATCTGAGGCACATATGACAGACAAAAGCTACTTCAATATACATTCTCAACATATATAACTCAACACCCTCTAGGAAGAGCCCATGGAGGCACTGCTATAATTATAAAGAACAGCATAGACACCATGAAATAATCAAGCATAGTGAAGTAAATTTACAAGCCACGTCTATCTCAATAACTGATTGGAATAGCCAGCTTGTACTATCTGCAGTTTACTGTCCACCAAATAAAATTATTAAAGAACACTTCACGACATACTTCAACAAGCTCGGAAATCTCTTCATAGCTGCTGGTGACTATAATGCTAAACACCTTCACTGAGGATCAAGACCCATAACCTCTCGAGGTAGAGAATTATTAAAAAGTGTCCAAAACAATAATTTAGTAACGGCATCCACGGGTCAACCGACGTACTGGCCAACCGACACACGAAAAGTGTCTGATCTCATCGGCTTCTGTATTGTCAAAGGTATCTCTCTAAACTACTTGAAAGTTCAACCTTTGTTCGATCTCTTATCTGATCACTCTCCCTTCATTATTACCCTAAGTACACAGGTGCACCACATCACAAAACCACTAGTTTTATCCAACAGCCGGACAAACTGGAATACCTTCAGAGATATTATAAAAAATAGTATAAGTTTAAACATACCACTAAAATCTGAGCAAAATATAGAAGAAGCAGTCAAACATCTAACTGTAAAAATTCAACAAGCCTCATGGGAAGCTTCACCTGATATATCATATGCTAAGAGCTCATATCCGCTCTATATAAAAACCATGATATACGAAAAAAGACAATTAAGAAAAAGATGGTAGACCACCCGTACTCCAGATGACAAAACCAAATACGACAGAGCAACCCGTCAATTAAAGAAGGTCCTACAGGAACACAATGAACAAGAAATAAACTATTTTCTTAAGAATCTGTCTAGCTCTGAAGAAAAGAACTACTCGTTATGGAAATTGTCTAAAAAACTCAAAACACAATCTCAAACTAAAGCACCGATAAGAAAAATGATGGCACCTGGTCTCGAAGTGACGAAGAGAGGGCTAACACCTTCGCTGAACATCTTCAGTCAGTTTTCCAATCGCACAAGAGAGAGGTTTCAGAGAACGAAGAGAAATGTATTACCGATATAGCAGATGAACCCTACCAGATGTGTCTTCCCACCAGAAAAGTTAAAATTGCCGAAATTGAAGAAGTAATCAAAAACCTAAATACAAAAAAAGCACCCGGATACGACCTGATAACAGGACTAATTCTCAAAGAACTACCTGAAGAAGCAATAAAGCTACTAATGTACCAATGCTGTCCTAAGATTGTGCTACTTCCCCTCCCAATGGAAGGTAGCACAAATCATTCTAATTCATAAACCCAACAAAGACACAACCCAACCTTCATCCTATCGTCCTATTAGCTTTCTGCCTTTATCCTCCAAAGTATTTGAGAGGCTTCTCCTGAAAAGAATAGACACTTGTCATTACAGAAAAAACCTAATACCTCAATTCGGATTTCGACAACAACATGGCACAATCGAACAGGTCCATAGGGTAGTCAGAACCGCAAGAGATGCACTCGAGAACAAGAAATATTGTACAGCAGCCTTCCTGGATGTCTCCCAAGCATTCGACAAGGTATGGCATAAAGGTCTAATATCAAAACTTAAAAGAAAATTGCCTCATCCAATCTGCATGCTCCTACAATCATACCTCACCGGCAGATCGTATCAGATAAAACTAGGGGAGGCCCTTACTATTCTACATCCCATCCACTCTGGCGTACTCCAAGGAAGTGTCCTTGGACCCACACTGTACCTCCTGTTCACAGCAGATATACCAACTTCAGATCGTACAATTGCAACATATGCTGATGACACTGTCCTAATGGCTTGCCACGAAAATCCGACCCTAGTTTCACAGATACTACAAAGTCACTTAAATAGACTTGAAATATGGTTTAAACTGTGGAGAGTCAAAGTTAATAGTTCCAAGTCAACACACATTACGTTTACACTAAGGAAGGGGATCAAGCCAGCTGTAACCTTTAACAACACACCACTGCCAATAAGAAGTGACGTCAAATACTTGGGGATTTACCTAGACAGCCGCCTAACATGGCAAAAGCATATTTGGAACAAACGACTGCAACTGGGACTCGTTTATAGAAAGATGTACTGGTTCATGAATCAAAAATCACGCCTAAGTCTAGACAATAAACTTCTGATCTACAAATGTGTACTGAAACCCATATCTGGACGTATGGCATCCAAATCTGGGGAACTGCCAGTGAAACAAATTTACTCAAGATACAGCGCTTTCAATCAAAAGTTCTAAGGCAACTGTGCCAAGCTCCTTGGTACATTTCCAACGATACTATACATAGGGATCTCCAAGTCCAAACCGTCAAAGAAGAAATTGTTTCTCTGTGCTCCAAGTACCACAATAGACTACAGGTTCACCCAAACATATTGGTCACCAATCTCCTGACACCCCTACAGAACAAAAGACTAAAAAGAACAGACACTCTTGACCTCAACACTAACTAATCATTCCCACTTATTACTATTGTACTATTTCAAATTAATTCAATTAATTTATTAATAACTGTACTCCTTTAGGTATTCACCACTGGGTGAATACTGACTGTGTCACACTCTTAACACTCATATGTATTGTTTATTATTTTTATAAAATAGGTTGCAATAAAATGAAATGTCAAAAAAAAAGAATGTATAACTTTGAAAGTTTGTTTGTCCCGTTTGTTACATTAATATTAATAAATTAATATATTATAATGTAATTAATATCTAATAAAAGTTCCTTTAAAATTTTGATTTATTATTTCCCAAAATACATTCTTCATTGAAGTCCACCGAACGTACTTTTGGACGTCCGATGAACGTCCAAATATCGTCGCGGGTTGAGAATTTCTTCGTTTGGGCAAAAGAGGGTTAAAACCATGATCAGGCAGTGGCGAAGGAAAGTATTCGACAGGGCAGAATGGAAGAACATTGTTAAGCAGGCCAAGACTCACTAAGGGTAGTAGCGCCATTGGAAGAAGATTATGAAATTGGTTCTTAGTTGGGGTATTTATTATTAAATAACGTGCATACTTCTTTCTGTGTACCTACATGTTTTATCTCCACAACCAGTCATTATTAGAATTTCAATTTTTGCGTTCCAGTCAGCTTCATGTTGGTAGATAAAAGACTTTTTGAATACGTCTACTACAATAACACTATTGCAGTCTTCTTCTTTTTGTGTAGACATGACTCTTCTGTTTGTCAATGTGTCTCCAGTAAGTTGTCATTCCATCTTTTTCGTGGTCTTCCCACTGATCGTCTTCCTATTGGGGAAGTCTCTCGCTGTCGTTACTACTCTATTAGTTGTCATTCGGCTTATGTGGTCGTTCCATTCTACTTTTCTGTTTTTCATCCAGTTGTTAATATTGTCCACCTTGCACTTCCGTCGTATACCTGCACTTCGATTTTTCGAAGTGTTTTCATCTCTGCTGTTTCCTAGCATTCCTTTTGTCCTTTCTGTATCCGGTCGTGTTGTTGCCGCATATGTCATTATTGGTCTCATGACTGTTTTGTAAATTCTTAATTGCAGAACTATTATAGTCAGATCGCTAATTTCAGACATAACTGTCTATGTAGTAAATTTAGTAATTATTTTTTTTAGTTAATTTCATTTTGACAGAGTATAAGTAGTTGGAAATTACTGTACAACTCATGATACTATAAATAACAAGATAATATATTGCACATCCGGAATTCGTGACGTAAGTGGAGACCCGCAACTTCGTAATGGTTCGTAATCATTCGTAATGTCCGATTAGTTTGAATTGTTCGCGGTTGTAAGCTAAGTGTATTTTATATTTTATCTTCGACAGTTATTTTGACAGGAATCTCCTCACCAAATTTTTTTTTCGAATACATTGAAGCTTAATGTTATTTTGCTAATTGAATAATTTCATCACAGAATGCATACAAATCCCATTTAACGTTAACAAGAATTCAAATGCAACTTCCGGTCTCCAGTTACGTCATCATGAGCGAACTCGGACGTATTTGCGCTACGGGAAGATACTATCTCGTTATTTATAGTATCATGGTACAACCAATCACACGTGCTCATAATATAGTCTATTAAGAATAAACGGAGATAAATAAAATAAATCTTTCGCAATTCAATCATTATTTATTAACACCTAGTATAATGTATTTATAACATAAGAAAATTAGTTATTGTACAAAGAAAATTAATTAGTAAGACTGAATATAACAATGTTCACACTTGTAAAGGTTTTCTCCACTATGCAATAGAGAGTTCTTAGGCCCTCTACTTTTAGTCCGTTCTTTACCGGTAAAATATTGCAAAATCTCTAAATTTTAAAGAACCGCTTGGATTGACATGAAATTTGGCAAACACATAGCTAACAAGTCAAAGAAAATAAGTGATATTGTGCCGATATGTGCTTTTGCCCTGGGGGTGCTTTTCACCCCGTCTTGGGGGTGAAAAAAATATTCGTCCAAAGAAAGTCAGGAAATGGATAAACTGGCTAATTTTAAGTAACTTTTGTTCTATAGAGTTTTTCCACTAAGTCAATACTTTTCGAGTTATTTGGCAGTTAATATGTTCATTTTTTCAACAAAATAACCACGCTTTTAGACGGTTTTTCGCAAATAAGTCAAATAGTAAATATTTTGTCGAAAAAACATTCTTTTAATGTCACATTCAAATTTTAAAAAATGGTGTATATATCACGTCTCTACACCTAGTAGAAGCAGAGTTATAGCTAATGAAAAATAGGTTCATATTCGTCAAATTTCAAATGGAATACTTTAACGTGAAATAACCAAAAATGAAGCACATTTCGGGGAAATCTTATTTAAAGTGTTTAAAAAAAGCTTCATTTTTGTTTTATAAAAAAAATTTCTAGCATCAAAATTAAACAAGTTACGCTCAAAATAAAGTTAGTCCCTTGTGGTTTTGGTAAAAAAATCGAGAAAATCACCCCCTAATTAGTATCTTAAATGAACTTAATCGTTACGACTTCACAAGTTTCTTGACTCGTGTATATATTGTTTATATGATCTGTAAGTTTCATCGGTTCAAAGTCCTTATTATTGAAAGGGCTGTAGTTAAAAGGGGTTGAACGAGTCACTGATCACGAATGTATGCAAATTTAGAAACACCAAATCTTAATCAATTTTTGTCTAACAGAAAAACAAAAAATACATGATATTCAGAAAAGCAAATCTAACTTTTTTTGTTTTTCGAGATTTTTGGTACCTCTAACAATTTTTAAGTTATCTTGAAAAAAAGCTTATTTTTCAAAATTTAAATTTTTAAAAATTTTACTTTGAAACCAAATTTTTTCAAAAATAAGCACTTTGAATCGATGAAACTTACAGGTCATATAAACACAACATAAGTAAAATAATTTGTGGAGCGGTAACGATTAATTTCATTTAAGTTGCTAATTAGGGGGTGGTCTTCCCGATTCTTTTTTGCAAAAACAAAAGGGACCAACTTTATTTTCAGTAGTAATAACCCAAGGACATTGATAATTGTTCGAAAAAATTTTATAACAGATTTCGAAAGCTTGTTGCTTGGAAACAGACCGACGCCGTAGGCGGAGGTCTGTTGCCTGTAAGCAACAAGCTTGAGAAAGTTGTTATAAAATTTTTGAGCATTTATCAATGTTCGAGGGTTATTCGGATAGAAAATTTTTTGTAAACAGTATTCTTTGGTATATTTGACTCGATAATTTCATTAATATTCTCATCAGTATTACAACCAAATCGTGACATTTTGAAATATTGTGTCAAAATCGAAATGAAACGAAATGTAGGTATCCATAGCTACATGATTGAGTGAAAACAGCCCATGGGATCTGTTTTCAGTATAATGTTGGTTTTATTGGTTGTATTCAATCAGATGACCACAAATTAATTGATTTCATTGGATTTCTAATTGAGCAAAAAATTTTCAGCGTAACTTGCTTAAATTTAATGCTAGAAACTTTTTGCAAAAACAGAAATAAAGCTTTTTTTAAACACTTTAAAAAAGTTATAATGGGTTTTCCCCAAAAAGTGCTTAATTTTTTGGATATCTCACGTCGAAATATTCTATTTGAAATTTGGTGAATATGAATCTATTTTTCACTGGCTATAACTCTGGGCCTGGATTCCGTGCACTGTAGATATCTACACGTCGCTTTCTATCGATGTCAATTTTCGTAAAAATATTTGAATTTTTAACTTTAATTGAATTATTTTCTAGTTTTGATAGATTATACTCTAATTGATGCTGAAGTGACACTTAGTAAAACAAGAAAATATTTGAATTAAAACTAAAAATTCAAATATATTGACATTAATAGAAAGCGATGGGCGCGATGTCAATATATTTTAATTTTTAGTTTTAATTCAAATATTTTCTTATTTTACTAAGTGTCATTTCAACATCAATTAGAGTATAAACTAGCAAAACTAGAAAGTAATTCAATTAAAGCTAAAAATTCAAATATTTTTACGAAAATTGACATCGATAGAAAGCGACGTGTAGATATCTACAGTGCACGGAATACAGGCCCTGGTTCTACGAGATCCAGAGACCTAACGCGTACACCATTTTTTTACTTTTTTATAAGCTATATTTTTGCTAAGAACGTTTTTCTCGACAAAATACTTACTTTTTGAGTTATTTGCGAAAAACCGTCTAAAAACGTGGTTATTTTGTTAAAAAATGAACATATTCACTCGCAAATAACTCGAAAAGTGTTGACTTGGCGAAAAAGCTCTATAGAACAAAAGTTACTTAAAATTAGTCAGTTTACCCATTTCCGGACTTATTTTGGACATATATTTTTTCACCCCAAGAGGGAGTGAAAGTCACCCCCAGGGCAAAAGCACACATCGGCACAATATCACTTTTTTTCTTTGACATGTAAGCTATACGTGTGCCAAATTTCATGTCAATCCAAGCGGTTCTTTAAAATTTAGAGCAAAAACCGTGAAAGAATGGACTATTTTTGATGTACGTTAAACGTAAAACGTTATAATGGTCATGAGCATTGAGTAATAAATAAGGGATAACCTTTTTACTTAAAATCGTTTTTGAATCCTTTCAGAAACTACCATCGAGTTAAAATCCCAAAAATTCTTCTTACAAAATTATATGCACCAAGTGAATAATAATGTATAGTCAAAGCAGACTTTTGTTGCTCCAGCTATTGTCGAGATAGTGATTGATTTCTATAGTAGTTTTAATATTATAGGGCTTTTCAACGCTTCTCATTTATTTCGAGCTTTCGTCATATGTCGTATAATCCGTGTATAATATTAATATACGACAAATGACAGAAGCTTGAAACAAATGAGAAGCGTTGAAAAGCCCTATTGGGTCCAGCTCTGATTCCACCGCCATATTTGTATGATCGTTAACCATACCTTATGATGTCGTTTATAATACACAGGTTAATATGCTCATAGCTTATCCATGGGATTCTAACTCGATGGAAACTACGCACTACGCTAACCATAGACATAATAAAAATAGACATGGCATACAGAGCAAAATAGTATAACGCGCGGGCAGTCGATCGGTGGTATATCCGCAGAGACATCTAAAGGAAGGGACTTGGCTAGGGATATGCTACTCAATGCATCGGGGTGTAACGCCAATATCAAGTACGGTGGTCTAGCTATCTTTTCTGTCGTACGAGTGTCAGCGTATCTACTAAGAGGTGGGAGTAATGGAACGAGTGACACAGAGGTGGCAGCCATCATATGCTAGAGAGAGAAAGTTGAGCGCCGGTAGAGAGAGATAGATAGACCACCGACCCGAAGTGCTCCACGTTACGCTATTTTTCGGAGCTGGCCAAATCTATGTGTATAAGACCTTTGTATATCCGTCTATTTTTACCGAGCGATCCCACGAATGTGACAGTCAAAGATGGCTAGACCATTCAAAGCGACTATTGGCCAATGATGTCCTTGATATTGGCCTTACACCTAGATGCACAGAGCGGCCCATACCTTCTCTAGTCTATTATTATTATGTCTAGATAATTGATTTTTGATAAAACAGTAGTTGTGTGCTATAACCTATTTAAATTTAACAAGAAAATTCAGTCAAGGGTCAGATTTTTCAAAAAGTGGTGTAATTTAGAATTATTCTAATACGGTTGCCAAGTGGAATATATTATCGTTTATTAACTGATCGTTTTTAGAAAAAATAAATTTTGATTACAATTTTATACATCATTACAAAATTTTTTTCTAGTTTTCTTTGGTTCAGCTCATGACTTTTTTTTTCGTTTTTATGATTTAGAATAGATATATGGCA
Organism: Diabrotica virgifera virgifera; assembly: GCF_917563875.1. Taxonomy (NCBI): domain Eukaryota; kingdom Metazoa; phylum Arthropoda; class Insecta; order Coleoptera; family Chrysomelidae; genus Diabrotica; species Diabrotica virgifera. The sequence goes on along the minus strand of NC_065451.1, from coordinate 150,263,141 downwards.
TCTGGCAATATTACAAACATGTCATTCCTTAATATCGTGAACCCTATTTTTACCTAAATACGGGAATACTTTATCCGCTTAAAAAGTAATCCGTTATTTTTCTGTCAATGTGCATGAGCAAAATAACGTTTGACGTTACTGAAATAAGGGATCTATACACTCTCTAATCTCTCATGTAGTTTCATTTTGCCTACTTGACGAGACTTTTTAAAACATGTTTGACGCCCTCAGAGCAACAGTGGCCTAAGCCAGACATTGAGCATTTTCAGATTAATATTAATTGAACAATGATCAACTCCACAGGTGATTACTTCCAGGAAATCAAAATCAGAATATAAAAGGCTAGAGTAAATTTTCACAAAATGAGAATAGTGCTCTGCTAAGACTTAGGTTAGCTAGGTACTACGTTTTCTAGACTTATGCAGGAAAAGATTCAAGGAAAAAGAAGCATATGGAGACGCAGAATATCGTGGCTGCGCAACCTGAGGGAACGGTACGGATGTACATCAAATAAAATTTTCAGAGCAGCCGTCTCTAAAGTCCGAATAGTTATGATGATTGCCGACCTCCGTCGCGGAGATGGCAATTGAAGAAGAAGAGATCAATATATCAACACTAGATCCTCGGATAAACAGGGGCCGACACAACCTACCTCTATATTTGGATAGATGGCGCTACATAATTTCTTTTTCCCTTAACAAATATACTTACTGGAAATACGAATGCAAAGATTGAATCTATCTCAAAACTTCGTTTTTGGGGTTAGGCAACTGTTGCTTTGATAACCTATCATTTCAAACTTATATTGTTCTCTAGTGTGCATTTAATAAAATTATTTATTTTTATTTTAATTGTGGCTTATTTCCCATATAAATAATTAATCATAAAAATGCCACAAGGAAATAGCTTCAGAACAACTCTAGTGTGCACTCTCAAATGTGCTTTGAAATGACTTGCTTGGATAAACTGTTTAAAACAATTCTCACACTGTTAAGGTTTTTCTCCAGTGTGCACTCTCAAATGAGTTTTTAAAACATCCTTTCGAGAAAACTGCTTAAAACAAATTTCGCACTTGTAAGGCGTTTCTCCAGAGTGCAGCCTCAAATGTCTTTTCAAATTACTTTTTTGGTTAAACTGCTTAAAACAAATTTCGCAATTGTAAGGCGTTTCCCCAGAGTGTAGTCTCAAATGAGTTTTCAAATTAGTTTTTTGGTTAAACGGCTTAAAACAAATTTCACACTTGTAAGGCGTTTCTCCAGAGTGCAGTCTCAAATGTGCTTTGAAATTACTTGCTTGGTTAAACTGATTAAAACAAATTTCACACTTGTAAGGCGCTTCCCCAGAGTGTAGTCTCAAATGAGTGTTCAAATTACCTTTTTGGTTGAACGGCTTAAAACAAATTTCACACTTGTAAGGCGTTTCTCCAGAGTGCAGTCTCAAATGTGCTTTGAAATTACTTGCTTGGTTAAACTGCTTAAAACAAATTTCACACTTGTATGTGTCACATTCCAAACAATCTTTTTGAGAAAATTGCTTTTTTTCTCCTGAGCTTGGACTTATTTGTTGTTCTTCTTTGCATGGAGTTTCAGGTAATGTATTCATGATTTCCATTCCATTTTCCTTGGAAAATCCTAAAATAAAAACAAAACTTGTTAAAAACTAATGTTGGAATAAACAAAATGACATCATAATAAAACACCAGGTGGTGAAATAGGGAAAATAGATGGAGTGAGGAAATAAGGCAGGCCCAAAGCACCATTTAACCCCTTAGTGTACGCGCTCGACTCTGACACGAGCGACCATTAACTTTTAATCTGTCAATTTTTCAAGCACTTGCGAAGTTAGTACTTGTATAATAATCTTTTCAAACCCATCACATAATAAACAAAATTTTTATATTAAACCTGTAACAAATGTTAAATATCTAGGTGTTTTTATAGACACACATCTAAAATGACACGCTCACATTAAATATATCATTAAAAAGCTACAGTTTATCCTATATAAATTTAAGCATCTAAAAAACACATACCTAATACCTTCGCATACTATATTACGGACTAGTAGAAAGTATTTTCCGTTATGGTATACTGGCTTGGGGAAGCGCCCTGAAAACACACATTCTCCCACTAGAAATCATACAAAGAAGATTTCTGAAAATTATTATGTCTAAACATACACTTACTCTACAGATAAGAGTATAAAGGAAGAGTAATATATTTGACTTACAACAGTTATACTTTCTTTGTGTGCCTTCAAAATATCATACCATGAAAACAGACAGCAATTGACCATCACATGAACATGATACTATACTGCGTTCCACGGTCACCTTTCAGTACATACTCTTATGAAGAACAGTGTTGCCAAGAGATATTAATATTTATATTAAATAAATTTTAAAGTAGTTTTATACCTCACTTGGGTCCGGTTTCACCAACAACAAATAAATCAATGAATCATCATCATTCTCTTTGCCTTATCTCTATGCGGGGTCGGCTTCCCTAATTGCATTTCTCGACACAACTCTATCTTGGGTCATAGCAATGTTAATCCCCTTTACCAACATGTCCTGCCTTATCGTCTCCCCCCAGGTCTTCTTTGGTCTTCCTCTACTACTCCTTCCAGGAATCTGCACTTCAGCTATTCTTCGTATTGGGTGATTAACGTCTCGACGTTGAACATGACCAAACCATCTTAACCTATGCTCTCTCATTTGGGCATCAATTGGTGCCACACCTAGACTTCCCCTAATATACTCATTTCTAATTTTATCCTTCTTTGTCACTCCACTCATCCATCTAAGCATTCTCATTTCCGCCACATGCATTCGTTGTTCCTTTCTTTTTCACTGCCCAACATTCAGTTCCGTGCATCATAGCCGGTCTTATGGCTATTTTATAAAATTTTCCCTTCAGCTTCATTGGAATTTTTCTGTCACACAACACACCACTCGCTTCTTTCCACTTCATCCATCCAGCCCTAATTCTACTGCATGCATCTCTAGCTATTTCTCCATTACTCTGTAATACCGATCCTAGGTACTTAAAACTATTGCTTTTCACAATCATTTCGCCATCCAAAGATACCATTTTATTTGTAGTAACTCCATCTTTAAATGAACATTCCAAATACTTTGTTTTTGTTGTAAAAATTTTAAGTAATTAGATGCAACTCATTATAAATAATGATTCGTGTAAATAACATTTCAAAAGAAATCAGTTAATATTTTGTACGAACAGTGGCAATTCTGTAGATTAAACTCAAAATGAATTCTGCATCCCTTCTCCGGTTTGCGCTCAGCTCATGTCTATTCCTATTCACGCTCCACGCGTGACCATGGTGGGGATACACGAAACTATGCCATCGTCCGTAGCGGCGAAATAACACAATATTGGCGACTAATGATTGAATAATAATTTTTTTCAATAGATATATCGCTTACTATATTATTGCCGTTTTCATTTATTATTTATATGCGGGTATGCACCCTCGGGAAACATCTTAGGGTAGTTACCCCCTACCAATAGGGGTTGCTGAATTAAACAATATGTATAACTGCTTATTTATTACCAACTATAAAGACCACAGTAAATAGTTGATGTGCTTGCGGTAAAACCATCTGCTATAGCATCTGGATTAAGAATGTTCTTTTTTAATAATACGAATGAATTAGAATGAATCACCATACCTTCGTGTTTATATAAACAAACTTATAACATCTAGTTTGTTTATATTGTCGACTCAGCGTGGCCATGACATACGAAAATATGAATTAGTTGACAATGTAATATCGTCGACTGGTGCTTCTAACAAAACTAGATGACCAAAAATGTAAACAAATTTGTATGTTTTTGTTTTTTTGGACACACACACACACACACACACACACACACACCCACACCCACACCCACACCCACACCCACACCCACACCCACACCCACACCCACACCCACACCCACACCCACACCCACACCCACACCCACACCCACACCCACACCCACACCCACACCCACACCCACACCCACACCCACACCCACACCCACACCCACACCCACACCCACACCCACACCCACACCCACACCCACACCCACACCCACACCCACACCCACACCCACACCCACACCCACACCCACACCCACACCCACACCCACACCCACACCCACACCCACACCCACACCCACACCCACACCCACACCCACACCCACACACACACACACACACACACACACACACACACACACACACACACACACACACACACACACACACACACACACACACACACACACACACACACACACACACACACACACACACACACACACACACACACACACACACACACACACACACACACACACACACACACACACACACACACACACACACACACACACACACACACACACACACACACACACACACACACACACACACACACACACACACACACACACACACACACACACACACACACACACACACACACACACACACACACACACACACACACACACACACACACACACACACACACACACACACACACACACACACACACACACACACACACACACACACACACACACACACACACACACACACACACACACACACACACACACACACACACACACACACACACACACACACACACACACACACACACACACACACACACACACACACACACACACACACACACACACACACACACACACACACACACACACACACACACACACACACACACACACACACACACACACACACACACACACACCACACACACACACACCACACACACACACACACACACACACACACACACACACACACACACACACACACACACACACACACACACACACACACACACACACACACCACACACACACACACCACACACACACACACCACACACACACACACCACACACACACACACCACACACACACACACACACACACACACACACCACACACACACACACACACACACACACACACACACACACACACACACACACACACACACACACACACACACACACACACACCACACACACACACACACACACCACACACACACACACACCACACACACACACACACTTTACTCCACTAATCAATCGTGACCAGGAGCAATAAAAAAGCTCCTGGTCACGATCTCTATACTACGACTAAATGATTTCCCTAGCATCTGGAAAGTTGCCCAGATCGTTATGATACCCAAGCCCAGTAAGAAAACAGAAGAGTTATCTTCCTACAGACTGACAAGTCTACTGCCAATTCTATCTAAGGTTTTTGAGAAGCTTTATGCTAAAAGGCTAAAAACTATAATAGATGAAAAGAAGATAATATCAGATCACCAATTCGGATTCCGCAACAAACATAGGACAATAGAGAAGTTCGTAGAGTGGTAAGGCAAATCAAAAAGGACCTTATAGTAAAATATATTGTTCAGCAGCTTTCCTTGATATATTTCAGGCTTTCGACAAGGTGTGGCATGAATGATTGCAAGTTAAACTAAAGAGGCGCTACTGCTCCATCCCCACTTTCAACTTCTCAAAATCATACCTGACAGATAGGCACTTCCAAATAAAGCATGGAAGTGAATATACAGAGTTGCATCCAATAAATTCAGGAGTTCCACAAGGTAGCATGCTTGGGCCGATCCTGTATCTATTGTATACTGCAGACGTGCCATCAACACAACTTACCACTGTTGCGACATTTGCTGCTGATACAGGCATTTTGGCGTCCCACACTGACCCAACATCAGCCTCTAGGAACCTAAAAACTAGTCTAAACAAGGTCCAAAACTCACTAAAAAGATGGCATATCAAAGCAAATGGATTGAAATCAACAACTTCCACAATCTGATAATGCCAAATACCTCGGCATGCACCTGGATTGACGACTAACTTGGACCAAACACATATTTACTAAACGCAAACAACTTGGCCTCAAATTAAGAAACATGTATTGGCTCATCCGTTGCAGATCAAAACTCTCAATAAACAATAAAATATACAAAACAATCTTAAAACCCGTGTGGACCTACGGCAGCCAGCTGTGGGGAACTGCTAGCAACTCCAACATATCCACCTTGCAGAGGTTCCAAAATAAAGTATTACGAACTATTGTTGATGCTCCCTACTATGTCAGTAATGAAATCATTCAGCATGATATCCCTTTAGAATCCATCAAATATGCCATACATCATTTTAGTGTCAACTATAGTGAAAGACTCTCAATGCACCCAAATCGGATAGCCGCCCAACTAAATGTGCGCAACGCCAATGAAACCTGTAGACTAAAATGTCTACTGCCATCCAACCTATCTACATCACACATACTTTAGTTTTTAAGGCAAATGTTTATAAATTCATACCAACAATGTTTAACTTAGATCTAGATATATTTAAAAGAGATTATTCATTAGAATGATACTCTGCATGTCATCAGCTTCATTGTCATAAAAAATGCTTATTGCCTAATAGGCAGATTGCAGATCTCTCTAGGAGTTAATAAAAAAAAATCCATTGAATATTTTTCATTTGAACTATTTTCATTGTCATAGATATTTTCATCCTGTAACTCTCAATTACTCTCATGATTAGAATCAATACGCTTATTAAATGAAAGATCATCAACATCAATAGCATCATACAACTTCATAACAGTTTCTTCAAAATATTTGTCCAAAACAATTATTTTTTTTTAAGAAAGTAGCCACATTTCACAATAACGGCTTGTAATACCAACAGACAGGTGTGGACACAACAAATTATGATCACTTTATTTTGTTCTGTATTTAAAGCACAAGTTCTCATACTAATTCTAAATTGAATGGAAGGGTCATTGATCAGTCAGATTAGATGTCTTTCCTTTTGATTGCCTACCCTACATGCCTGCCTTACCGTGTGGGGTGGGTATGTAGGTAATTAATAATTAATAAAAAATGCTAAGAAAAACCCTTCGATCAGAAAAGTGTGACCCTTGTCCTTATCCCAAAATGTTTATTAAGATTAATTTTACAAAAATTCACTTTAAAAAAAAAGTTTAATATATCTATTCTTAACAAAAAGGTCGGTCAGATTTAGATAACTTAGATTTATTAGATTACTAATTAGATAATTTAGGTAAGATATATTATGTTTATTAGAAAAACTAAACTTAGATCACCTAAAAGTCCCTGAGGTACAAGAAAGATTTGAGAGAACAGTGGATGAAAAATTACTAGAAGAAAACAGAGCAGACTCCACAATAGAAAATCAATGGAACACCATAAGCAGTATCATATTAAACACAGCGAAAGAAGTCCTAGGAACAAAGACACAACAGAGAGAAGAAACATGGTTCGATGAAGAATGCAAACAAGCTATACAGGAAAGAAATGAAGCACATAAGAATTACATACTCAGACGTACTAGAGAGAGAAAAACAGAATGTGAGAACAAAAGACGAAGAGCAGATAAACTGTGCAGGCAGAAAAAGAGAAAGTACGAAAACCAACGGATACTGAACATAGAAAGGGAGTTTAAAGAAAACGAAACACGTAGTGCATACCAACTTATTAAACATTTAAGACAGGGATACAAACCGAAGACTAGCCTCTGCAAAAATAAGAAGGGTGAAATCATTAGCGATATGGATGAAATTAAGATAACCTGGATGACATATTTTAAGGAAGTATTAAACAAAGGGACACAACCACCATTACAACAACAGAGGCAGCAGCAGGCACGGCAGGAGATTCAACAACAAGAGCTGGGGGAAGATGGAGAAGAAAATGAATTAACTAGACCCCCAACGCTAGAGGAGGTCCAAACGGCAATCCACATACAAAAAGGCCATAAATCACCGGGAATAGATAAAATACCGGCAGAACTACTCAAGCCAGGAGGAAGGAATTTGACACAACAGATGTACCAGCTAATATGAGAGATATGGATAGAAGAAGAAATCCCCCAACAATGGAAGAAAAGTATAATCTGCCCTATTCATAAAAAAGGAGACAAACTGTTGTGTCAGAATTATAGAGGCATCTCTTTACTTTGTTCGGGATACAAAATATTCACAAACATCCTTAATCGAAGACTTCAACCTCTCACGGAAAAAATCATCGGGGAATATCAAGTAGGGTTTAGGCAAAATAGATCTACCATTGACCAACTATTTACAGTTAAACAAATATTAGCCAAAGCATGGGGATATGACATGGACGTTTACAATCTCTTTGTAGATTTTAAACAAGCCTATGATTCAATAGGAGATTCGGTCGCTGACCAGCGAATAGAACACACGTGTTTAGCTCGTATCTTAACTCGATTCTCGGGCAGATATAGCAATAAAACAATTGTGTTATACAAAAGTGCAGTGTAACTATAAACCAATATATGTAGGTACATAAATAAACAACCTAATTAGTTAACTAATTATACAGTGAAAAAATCGGAAAAAAGTAAGTCCAACGATAAGGAATTAAATTCTTGTGTAAAGTGATAAAAACTTGTGTGATATCGAATATAAACAAAGCAGGTTTTGCAGTAGGTGGAAACAAAACAATATTGTGAATGGTGTATTTCTACAGGAAAATAAAGCATATTAATAAACAGAATCAGCTGTAAGTAGAAAACTTTATTATAAACAGATAACCAGGGCCGGATTTTGATTTTGATTTTACCTAGGAATAAAAGTGCTGGAAAATTAGTAACGGCTAGCGCGGGTGCGGGTGGGAATTTGAACTGTGAGTAGAGTTCTCCACGAAACTTCACCCGTGACGCATTGACTAATAACTCTAGCACGAAAAATAACTAGGAATTAAGAACAATGAGTTCAGATAGCGAATTAGATGATGAAATGAAAAGGAGAAGGGAAGAGGAGGAACATCCCAGCAAAAAATCAAAAATAACAGCTAGAACATCACAAAAAACAGATGAAGATAACATAAGTGGAATGGAACAAATGATGAAAATGATGAGGGAATTAGCAATGGATATAAAAGACATAAAAAAAGAACAATATAGATCTGGAGACGAAATCACACAACTAAAGAATGAAATTAAAGAACTGAAAGATCAACAAAGCGGCTACAAAGATGAAATAAAAAAGCTGCGAGAAACAAACGAAAAAGCTATAAATCAAATAGGTCAATTAGAAAAAGAAATTAGTATAGCAAATGAAAAAATAGAGAAATTGGAAAGAGAAAGAAAGAGAAAAAATGTAATAATACAAGGAATAAAAATTGATACAAATGATCAGAAAGTTTTACGAGGGTCTATGGAGAATTTTATGGAAAAAGAGCTACAAGTTTCAGTAGATGTAAATGGAGCAAGGAAAATAGGAGAAAATACTGTCATAGTGGAACTCAACAGCGTGAAAAACAAAATAGAAGTAATGAAAAATAAAAGTAAATTAAAAACCAAAAAGGACGAAAGAATCTATATTAATGATGATATGTCAAAAGAAGAAAGAATTATTCAGAAAGAAATTAGAAGCAAGGCTATGGTAGAGAGGCATAATGGAAAAAATGTAAAAATAGGATACCAGAAGCTAATCATTAATGGTGAAATATGGACATGGAATAACAGCCAACAACAACTCATAAAAGAGAAAAATATACAACCAAAAAACTAGCAATACAACGAAAGCAGACTGAAATAACGGAGACGACATGGCAAAGTACAGGTACACGAAATAGACAAAATGTACAGATTATTAATGAAAAGCAGCCCATAAAAGAACATATATTAGTAGGAACATGGAATGTAAGAGGAACATACGAAGAAGGAAAACTGAAACACCTAGTAGATGAATGTAAAAAATATAAATTCGAAATAGTAGCACTACAAGAAACGAAACAACTAGGCCAAAACTCAATGGAAATAAATGACTATTTATTTTTCAATAGCGGAGGCGAAAATAGAATGTTAGGCACAGGATTTGTAGTAAACAAAAAGCTGAAAGATCTAATCGTTGACTTTAAACCAATTTCAGAGAGAATATGCATACTAAGAATAAGAGGAAAATACCAAAAAATAACATTTATAAACATACATGCACCGACTGAAGAGAAAAACATAGAGATAAAGGAAGACTTCTACAGTCAAATAGATACAGTATTCGAAAATATTCCCAAATACGATATAAAAATAGTACTAGGTGATGCTAATGCCAAAATAGGAAAAGAAGAAATATACACACCCACCATAGGAAAATATAGTCTGCATGAAACAACGAATGAAAATGGTCACCTCTTAATAGATTTTGCAAAAGAAAAAAACATGATCGTTATGAGCACGTACTTTCAACACAAAAGAATATATCAAGGAACATGGAGATCACCAGATGGAAAAACCATAAATCAAATAGATCATGTGCTCATCGAAAAAGACATGGAAAAATGTATAAAGAACATAAGAACATATAGAGGACCGGATGCAGACACAGATCACTTTATAGTCGGAATACAACTTAAACAGGTTATACCAGTTCTTAGAAATCAACAGAAAAAAAGGTACAAAGTAACTAAACCTATTAGACTACTGTCAGAAGAAGAACAAAGTAAATATGAAAGACTAGTCACTAGAGAACTGGAAAATATTGCAAAAAATGAAAACATCGAACAAAAATGGACGCAAATAAAAGTATGTATGACCAAAGCAGCGCAAGTCAGTAATAGAAATATAAAAGATGGATTCAAAGAATGGTTTGATGAAGAATGTAAAATAGAACTGGATGAAAGAAATAAGTTAAGACTCAAAATGATGCAAGTGAAAACACCAGAGATGGAGATACAATACAACGAACAAAGAAAACGAACTAAAAGAATCATAAGAGCAAAGAAAAGAAAGTACAACGAAGATAAATTGAAATGCATAGAAGAAAACTATAAAAATGGAGAAGTCAGGAACTTATATCAAGGAGTAAAAAATGAGAAAAAGGGGTTCCAAAGAAAACCTGTACACTACAAAAGCAAAAATGGAAGGAATTTAGTAAGCGACGAAGAAATACTGAGCAGATGGAGAGAATACTTCGAAGAGCTTCTAAATGAAATTCCCACAACAGAATATGCAGAAGAAGAAGAAGAAGGACCGAATGAAAATATTGATCAAGAAGAAATACAGGAAAGACCGCCTAATGAAAAAGAAATAAAAGAAATAATAGAAAAACTAAAGAAAAACAAGAGCCCAGGTAAGGATGAAATAACAGCTGAAATGTTTAAATATGGAGGACCAGTACTAATTAAGCATTTGGAAAAGCTGATAAAAGAAATTTGGGAACAAGAACACATACCAAAAGAATGGACTGAAGCCACACTGTGTCCAATTCACAAAAAAGGCGACAAAAGTTTATGCCATAATTACAGGGGAGTAGCCCTACTAAACGTTGCATATAAAATACTTGCAGTACATATAAAAGACAAGATAACACAAAAGATAGATAATGACATAGGAGAATATCAATGTGGATTCAGAAGAGGACGCAGCACGGTGGATCAAATTTTCCTGCTGCGTGAGATACAAGCGGAAAGCTACGAATACGGAAAATCTACAATGGCCCTATTCATTGACTTTAAACAAGCTTTTGACAGAGTTAAACGAAAAGAAATATACAAAGCACTATGTGAAATTGGAATTAGTAAAAAATTAATAAAGATGGTAAAAGTTACACTCAGAGAAACAGAGAACAGGGTTAAAATAAATGGAAAGGAAACAGATAAGTTTAGGGTCGGTGAAGGGGTACGACAAGGAGACCCACTGTCATCACTGTTGTTTAGTATCCTTCTTGAAATAGTCATCAGAGAAGCCGAAATTAACAGGACAGGACTTGTATACCAACGAAAACACCAATGCTTGGCATTCGCTGATGACATAGTAATGATAGCCAGAAGCAAACAAGAATTAAAAGAAATACTAAAAAGACTAGAGGCGATAGGAAGAAAGAAAGGGATATACATAAACGAAGAAAAGACTAAATATATGGAATGGACAGAACGAGAATACACACAAGGACAATACCTGACAATAAACACAGAGGCAAAAATATATAAATTCGAGGAAGTAGAGAGATTCCAATATCTAGGAGCGACATTCACTAGGAGACCAAATATAAAAGAAGAAATCCAAGCGAGAATTATGGCTGGCAATCGTTGTATCTTTGCTCTAAACAACTTATTGAGAAATAAGAACATATCTAGAGGGGCTAAGATAAGAATATACAAGACAGTGATAAGACCTATAGTCTTGTATGCCAGTGAAACATGGACGATGAACAAATCCGAGCAAGTCATGCTTAAAGTATGGGAAAGAAAAGTCCTAAGAAAAATATTTGGCGGAAAGATATGGAATGGAATGTGGATAAGAAGACCAAATGTGGAATTGGAGAGGATGTATGGTGAACCAAACATAGTAGGGATCGTAAAATCACAAAGACTGAGATGGTTGGGACATATCCAAAGGATGCCAAACACGAGACTTCCCAAAAAAATACTAACGGGAGGAATAGGAGGAAAGAAGAAGAAAGGTAGACCGAAAACCAGATGGAAGAAAGATGTTGAAAAAGACATAGAAGAACTGAAAATCACAAATTGGAAAAATAAAGCAGCAAATAGGAGAGATTGGAAAGGAATAGTAAACCAAGCCATGGGCCTTCTAGGCCTGGAGAGCTAAACTATATATATATGATTCAATAGATAGAACAATTCTACCTAATATATTAGAAGAATTTGGCATACCATCAAAATTAATACGACTAGTGCAAATGACAATGACAGAAACAGAAGCACAGGTATGTATTCAAGGACAGATCACTGATGCGTTTACGATAACGCAAGGACTGAAACAAGGCGACGGACTGGCTCCAACGCTTTTTAATCTTGTTCTTGAATATGTAATTAGACGGTTGACGGTGAGCAGAAATAACATACTTACAAACAAATCTACCCAATTAGCAGCATAAGCAGATGATATAACATAATGAGCAGAACAATGAATGCAGCGGAAGAAACCTATGTTGAGTTGAAACAGAGTGCAGAAGCAGTAGGGCTAGCAATACATACAAATAAAACAAAACTACTCATACAAACCAGATCAAATAGACTGGCGCAACAACACTTTATTGACGATATAGAACATGTGAATAGATTCACCTACCTAGGAATGGATCTGGTTGTAAGCAATGAAGAAGAACTGGAAATAAATAGAAAGCTTGTGCTGGCAAATAAAGCCTATTTCGCGATGGGCCACATATTCAAATCACGAGACGTACAACGGAAAACAAAACTCCGGGTATATAAAACAATAATCAGGCCCATAGTAAGTTATGGCTGCGAAACATGGGTGGTGACACAGAAATCTGCCAATGCATTAGATGTGTTTGAAAGAAAAGTATTACATAGGACACTGGGCCCAATAAGTGAAAATAACAACTGGCGAATTAGGTATAATAGAGAAATATACGAGCAATATAGCAAACCAACTCTAGCACAATACACTAAACTGCAGAGATTACGGTGGGCAGGGCACGTGGTCCGCATGCATGAGAATAGAATCTCCAGAAAATTGCTGAATGCAAGAATGCAGGGAAGAAGACCTGTTAGAAGACCTAAAAAGAGATGGGAAGACGAAGTCGATGAGGATGCCAGGAACTTCCTCGGAACGCGTTCATGGAAAAGAACAGCGGTAAATCGAAATGATTGGGGAAGCTTGTTGAAGGAGGCCAAGGCTTGATTTGGGCTGTAGTGCCATTGGATGGATGGATATTATGTTTATGTATGTACTACTTACTTTGTTTCTGGCCGCATGGTCTTATCCTAAAGCCAATAAAAAAGAGAGAAAAAAAAAAGGAGAGGTGGGTTATATAAAATCACATATAATAACAAATGTATATTGAAGGTGGAAGGTAGACCTTTCCAATTAACACCTTGGTTGTGTTTGGGGATATTTATAAACTTAGGTTGGGGGCGTTACGAAGCATATATGTCCCATAGTGAACCCATGTCACAGTGCGTTACCTCACAGTCAAGCAGCCAACCACTATTGGCGGTGTGCAAGTACTTGGAAAGGGAAACGAGAAACGACCCTGCGCGAGTCGCGGAGAAATATTGCAACTATCTTAAATAATTCATACTGTCAAATTGACGTATATTTCATACCTTCTGTCAATGAAGCAGAAAAATTATATATTGATCCACAATATTGATATGATACGCAATTATTATATAAAGGTAAATTTAATTAATTGTATTTTGCTTGCAGTACTGCATTTTAATAACTAATTTTATTTACTACATACAATTGTTGATGTTTTCATAACATAACCTGAATCTTATTTTTCTTCTTATTATTTTTTTGGACTATGGCCTTGACAATTATCCAGTAACCAGGACTAATATAATTGGCTAATATAATTAAAAGTGCGAATAATAGTACAGAGCGTAGAAATAGGGGTCGCTTTGACGAACTTGCACGGTCCCAATATAGTATAATACAAGGTCTATTTGTCTCATAACGCGGCCAAGGTGTTAAGAGTTAATTTTATTTTTTATAAGAATCGATTGATATTCTCTCACCTGAGTTAGCTTCATCTATTTCATTCTTCAAGTCTCCAAGATCTAGGCCCATAGTTAGTTGACTCTCTATATATCCTTGTTCATTTCCAGCAAATTCTTTCTTAATTTCAGATTTCACTTCCATTGCTAATAAAATATCAATTAAATCAGGTTGTTCACTAATCTTTATTACCTGTTTCACCTGATGTATCCTCTGGTTCATTCTTCAAACCTCTAATATCTGTTGATGTGAACAACGGACTCCCTATGCATCTTTCATTATTTTCAAAAAACTCTTCCTTGATTTCGACTTTAAATTCCATGGCTAACAAACTAAGCAAGTGAACAATGAATATGTATTTAAGTTTAATACTTTTAATAGCATCAAATAAAATACTACAAACAAAAACAAATAAATATAAAATATAACCAAACAAACCACCACACAAACGTCAAACGACCAAATTCATAGGGCATTCGACTTTACTGTCAAAATTATATCAATACGGCAGCCGGGAGGCAAACATATGTTAGAAGGTTTGTTCCAGCATAAACTTTTGGACGGCCCGGAAACCGTCACGAAACTACTTGTACCGTTTGTTCTGCGCATGTTCGTAATTGTATCGCCCAGTTATCGTCCCATGACGGTAATTTGGAAACCGATGTTGGAACGGTTACCTGATTGATAACTGATTTATCTATCAATATGTATATTGTTGTTGGTATATCCAATGATAAAGACAGTTTTACATTATGCTATTTTCATGCTAGGCAAGAGCCATGCAAGACAGATCACGGTACTGCGCATGCCCACGCGCTATTTCCATGCAATTCCTGTGCTAGACGAAAAATTAAAACATGTTCTATTTTTCATGCTATTTTGATGCAAGTCCTGTCAAAATTTGTTGCCAATATGACAAAATTTATTGTTTAGAAAAAACTTAACCTTATTGTGTAAGTTTAAATGGTATTTATTGGATGTAATAATTTGTGGTTTATATTTGAATATATTTAATTATGGACTGAAGTTTTTAAGTGAAATATCTAAAGTTAATATTTTGATATATTTCTTCTATTGGCAACAATGAAAGTGGTATCTAAAATTGCACAGAAATAGCTCCGATGTAAAAAGGTCAGGGTAGGCAAGAGATATGCCATGCAAGACGGACTTGCATAGCATGAGACTTGCATAGCCTTGATGTAAAGCTGCTTTTAAAGCTAAATACGTATGCCGTAAATATATTAATATTATGTGACACATGACAAAAGCTCAAAACAAATGACAATCAATGAAAAACCCTATTTCCCGATTACTGAAATGATCATCACGAAACCGCCACTAAAATATCACAATTCTTGTTGGAACAGTGGGAAGGACGATCCGATGACGATCATATTTTTGTTGGAACGGATTTTGTTTACTGCGCAGGAGCGTTACCGCTTCGTGACGGTTCTCGGTCGTGTTGGAACAAACCTTTCTATCATTTCATGTGTTTTAGATCATTTTAGTTGCGTTTCTTTGCAATTTTGTTTTGTACAAGGATTAGTTTAACATTTTCACTAGAACAATTAATTTAAAAAGGTAATATGCCCCATTTCTGTTGTGTATTGAAGTGTGGAACATATATATACCTTATCTATGGTGTGGAATGAAAAGTAATAAAACGTGATAAGTTAAGTTTTGTCGGTTGCCATCGGTACGATGATAAATAACGTACCATGATACTATAAATAAATACTATCATGATCGGTACTACACTTTAAGCATAAAACTGAACTAAATAAGTTATCATCAGAGAGACAAGGCTGCATTCAGCATAAAACTGCGATGACTAATCGATTACTTAGCGATGTGTAATCGCTAACGATTCTGCTGAATGGTATACTTTCATGTACATACGAAATAGGTTATGACAACTGTCACATTTTTCAAAATGATTTGCAAATACGTGAAAGACACCCCAAGAACAGAAATAAAAATTATTATGAAATGGTAATTTATAAATAACCCCATTTAATTCATACATAGTTTCAAATTCTTGAATTTCTTGCGACATAGGTAAACCTAATAGGTACATACGAATAATCCAACAAAGCAGCTCACATATTTATCAGCGTGATTTATATGCCTTTCAGCCTTCCTTGCCTTCAATTCATGTTTTTTTAAGATACATAACTTAAAATATACGTGTTAGACACACGTCATACGTCAATCTTATTTTGATTTGCTAAGAAATCATATTTCAAAACCGATGTTTAAAATGGCGACCGATAAGTCATCGAATGATAACTAATCGACAATTTATGTGGCATTCAGCAGAAAATCACTAAGCGATTAGTCATCGATTGAGTCTGCTGAATGCACCCAAAAACAATGGTTAAATGCTAGAAAATGTCCTATAAAAATGCAAAATAACTATGTCCAGTTTGGAAAACTTTGTCCTCTGTATGTTAATTCAGACTCCTTGAGGAAAAATGAATCTATATTATATTATTATAATATACACTTCTGGCAAAAAAAAATTGGGACAAGTTAAAAATGGGTCATTTTGATGTCACGAATCTCCTAAACCTGTTGTCCGATTTTAGTGATTTTTTAAATATCTTGTAGCATTATTCTCTAAGAATATCTATGTAATAATAGTGTTGCTGAACAGGTAAATGTCATTGTATACCGGGTGTAACACTCTGTGGAATATTGTAGCATTTAAAAAATATTGAAATTAAAACTCAATTGGAGCCTTAGCCTTTCTTAACAGCCTGCTTTTTGACTCTTTCACTTATATTGGATAATGAAAAAGTTAGGTACTTTGACACCTAGCCATGTTCTTCATCAATACAGGGTGTTTCTAAATAAGTGCGGCAAACTTTAAATGGCTAATTCTGCATGCAAAAATAAGGACCGTTTGACTTATAAACATATGTCTGCAAATTCGTTTCCGAGATACAGGATGTTGAATTTTTTCTTACACGCTGACGATTTATTTATTGCTCTAAAACCGGTTGAGATATGCAAATGAAACTTGGTGGGTTTTCAGAGAAAGTTACTGCGCATTTTTGACATACAATTATATGTATTTTATATTCACCATTGGCGTGCATATGGGTCATATTACCAGTATGCACACCAATGGTGAATATAAAATTTTTAGTTGTATGTCGAAAAATGTGAAATAACTATCTCTTAAAACCTACCAAATTTCACTTGCATATCTCAACCTCTTTTAGAGCAATAAATAAATCGTAAGTTTGTAAGAAAAAATTCAACATCCCGTATCTCGGAAACGAAGCATTTGCGGACATATATGTTTATAAAGCAAACTGTCACTATTTTGTCATGCAGAATTAACCCTTAAAGTTTGTCGCACTTATTTAGAAACACCCTGTATTGATGAAGAACATGGCTAGTTGTTAAAATACCTAACTTTTTATTATCCAATATAAGTGAATGAGTCAAAAAACAGAATGTTAAGAAAGCCTAAGGCTACAAGTGAGTTTTAATTTCAATATTTTTTAAAAGCTAGAATATTCCACTGGTTGTTCCGAACTTTGTGGAAAAAACACAGTATTATTGTTACACCCGGTATACTGTTACGCCAGTCCCCTAACTAAACTAGGCGCCAGGAATTTTTACAATTTTTAGCTAAATTTTTACTAAATCTACCGGACTATTTTGTTTATTAATGTATTTCAGTTGTTAGCTGATAAAAAGCAACAGCGTATACAGTCATAAAAATGAAAGAATACCCATGAACGATCTCATCAATCACTTATTTTGTATTTGCTGTCTTTTTCTATAACAAAGGTTTGTTAAGGCCCCGTCTCACCATCAAATAATTGTCAGTTAATTTGATCAAACTTGACAGTCAAACTTGACTAGTGACACAAACTATACATACTAACTGTCACTTTGTGTCACTAACTGTCAAGTTTGATCAAATTAACTGTCAATTATTTGATGGTGAGACGGGGCCTTTATATAGAAAAAGACAGCAAATACAAAATAAGTGATTGATGTGATCGTTCATGGGTATTCTTTCATATTTCCGACTGTATTTACTTTTAATGATACTATGAAAGACTTGTAAAACTTTTTAATTTGTTGTTTATTATTTATTGTCGTAAGAATATTTTGGATACGAAATCGACTGCTATCGACCGAGGTTGAACATCGACTGATGTATTATATCATACATTTTCTACAATATAGAGTATTTATAGTAAATTTCTATTACGCCCGGTTTCATAATCAACTTAAAGTGAACATTAACTAAAGTTCACTTTAACGTTGACATTTACCCATATGAATTGCATTGACAAGGGTACCAACTTAAAACTTAAAGTCCACTTTAACTGATTATGAAACCGGGCGTTAATGTATTGATACATTAGCACAAAATCAATAGTTAAATTTTAAATAATCTCTTGTTTTTGTAAATCACCCATAAATAATACACATAAGGTCGTCCCCCAAAATTTCAGAGTGTACCACGTGATCTATTGTCAAGTTAACGCTCCCAGCGGATAGGTATGATCTGACCACCATGCATGCAAATGCATGAGATATATTTGTTTAACTTATGTATCAATAGCTTAAGGCATGATACTATAAATAAATCTAACTATAAATGTTATTTATAGTATCATGGCTTAAGGTACTATTTGAAGCACTTAAAATGCAAAAAGTTACATTGTATAAATAAGTGTGTACTTATTTATTGTATTCGTTTATTATTTTATTTTTATTTGTAGTTTTATATAGGTACCTATTGTATATTATGTATTTCTTTAATACTGCATTCATGTATAACTTCAAATGAAAGATAATAAAGCGGCTGGCCTGGACGACATACGAACAGAGCAAATAAATAACTTTGGACTAAAAACCGTAGAGTGGCTCGTAAAAATGATGAATTGCTGCATCCGTACATTACAAATCCCCAAAATCTGGAGAAAAGCTAGAGTGGTAGCCCTCTTAAAACCAGGGAAGGATCCGGCGGATACAAAGAGTTTTAGACCTGTATCTCTCTTGTGCCACCTTTTCAAGGCCTTTGAAAGAATGATACTGAACCGGATCGCAGAATATGTGGAGACTAAAATTATTCCAGAACAAGCAGGATTCAGGCCCGGAAAGTGCTGCTGCAGTCAAATTCTTAATCTCACCCAACATATTGAAGATGGTTTTGAACGGAAGGAAATAACAGGAGTAGCGTTCATAGACCTAACTGCCGCCTATGATACAGTTAACCATCAACGGCTACTCGCAAAACTCTACGAAACTACAAAGGATTTCCGACTAACAAGGTTAGTGAAATGTCTCCTCCAGATAGACGCTTCTACGTAACGCTCCAGTCCAAGAACAGTCGGTGGAGGGACCAAAAAAATGGGCTACCACAGGGAAGTGTCCTCGCGCCGATTCTATACAACATATACACCAACGACCAACCGATACACCAACAAACAAGGCAATTTATTTACGCTGATGATACAGCGGTGGCAGCTCAGGGAAGAACCTTCAATGAAGTCGAAGTGAAACTGACAGATGCCCTGGGAGATTTAGCTCTATACTATGATAAAAACCATCTTAAACCCAATCCCACAAAAACCCAGGTATGTGCTTTCCACCTGAGAAACAAGCATGCCCGAAGGTCGCTGGAGGTGGAATGGCGTGGTCAGATGCTGGAACACAACAAGACGCCAAAATATCTTGGCGTCCGTCTGGATAGAACTCTGTCTTACCGATACCACTGTCAAGATGTCAAGAAGAAAGTAAGTGCCAGAAATAATATCATCCGCAAGCTAACTAATACAAAATGGGGAGCACAACCACACACTCTCCGCACTTCTGCCTTGGCATTATGCTTTTCGGCCGCGGAGTTTGGAGCACCAGTATGGGCAAACTCTGCTCACGCAAAGAACGTCGCCGTGGCTCTAAATGAAACGGTCCGTATAATATCGGGTTGCCTGAAACCGACACCTATCGAAGAGGTATACCCCATTGCTGGAATTGCTCCACCACCTATCAGGAGGAAGGTCACGTCAGAGGTAAAACGGAAAAAGCAGGAGACGGACCGACGACACCCCTTATATGACCACCAAACTCAGCCAAGCAGACTAAGATCTCTGAAAAGCTTCCTGAAAACATCAAGATCCATCCCCGAAGCGCCAGAGACGCGCCGAATACACCTATGGCAAGCGTCAGCTACCGCGACACATTTTCCTCCCTCGGAGGAAATGGCTGCTGGACACAATTTACCGTATCCGACTTGGAAAGCGCTAAACAGACTAAGAACCGGCGTTTCACGTTGTGCTAGTAACCTGAAAAAATGGGGATACCAGGAGGACGATACCTGCGACTGTGGCGCGGTTCAGACCAGCCGGCATCTGCTATCATGCACAGAGATGAGAGAGACCTGCACAGAACAAGACTTAATTATAGCAAATGACAGGGCCATCTATGTGGCCAACCATTGGAAATACAGAATTTAAAGTTGTTGGTGTTCCGGACACGGAAAGTAAGTAACTATGTATAACTTTCAAATACTCAAATACCAGGGCAAATGCCATGCTTCTCTCAAGGTATGTTAGCAACAAACACAGCCTATCCTACAATCCCACTACAATTATCCCAACCTTTAAATAATTATCAACAACAATCTAACCCAATTATAGCACCTGAATCAATACAACCCAGCACTTCAAAACATCAAGAAGTATGGGAGACAGTACAGTACAAAAAGCGTCTACGAAACAATGAAAGTCCTGACAATCGAATTAAAAAGCAAGCAGTACTAACAGACTACTGGCTAACAAAACCAGTTGCGACAGAAAACAGATTCTCAGCTCTGGACAAAGAGCCGGAAGAAGAAGCTAATAGCGGAACAACTGACAGAGAATCAAGAAAGCCTCCTCCCATATTCATTCAACATGTAACATTTATCAAACCTCTGCAAGATTTACTAGACAAAACAGCATCCAAACAGTACACCTTAAAAAGCCTGAATAACAATCAAGTTAAAGTACAGCTAGACACAGCAGAACATTACAAAGAAACTGTTAAAGCACTAACCGAAAAAAAACGCAGTTCCACACTTATCAGATAAAACAAAACCGAGGATTTCGAATCATGGTTAGAAACCTGCACCCCTCTACTGTTCTGGAAGACATAAAAAGGTATTCACAGAGCTCGGACACTCAGTCATAAATATCTCGAACATAAGACAAAGAGGCACGAAAGAATGCCTTCCTCTGTTTAGTATCGAACTTGAAACAAATTTAAATAATAAAGAGGTGTACCAAATAACTAAAATACTTAACACCGTAGTTAAAGTAGAACCTCCCCACCCGAAAAGAGAGATACCACAATGTCAAAGATGACATTCTTTGGACATACTCGTCAATACTGTCATAGAAGTCCCCTCTGTGTCAAATGCACAGACGCTCACTCAACCAAAGAATGTCCAAGAAAAATAAGAAATAATGAAGTCCAATGCGTAAACTGCAAAGAAAATCACCCTGCAAACTACAGAGGTTGCTCAGTTTACAAAGAATTACAAAAAAGTAAATTTCCACCATTACGCGCAAAAGCACCACAGAGGCCAACAAATGATACAATTCAGCAAAATCCACAACAAACACTCAGCTATGCTCAAGTTGCAGAAGCAACAAATTCCAATACTCAACAATTTAACCCACCTCAACAACAAGGTTTACCACTACCACCTATGTCATTTCAACCAACAAACAACTTAGAACAGGTCGTCTCAAAACTGATAGAGAGAATGGACAAAATGTTCGACATCCTAATGACACTGGTCACAAAGTTTAGCCTTTAACACTGAACTAAAAATTGGTACATGGAACGCCAATGGTCTGACTAATCATAGTCTGGAAGTCAAAGCCTTTATTTCAGAGCATGATCTGGACGGTGTGTTAATATCTGAGGCACATATGACAGACAAAAGCTACTTCAATATACCCAAATTCTCAACATATATAACTCAACACCCTCTAGGAAGAGCCCATGGAGGCACTGCTATAATTATAAAGAACAGCATAGACACCATGAAATAATCAAGCATAGTGAAGTAAATTTACAAGCCACGTCTATCTCAATAACTGATTGGAATAGCCAGCTTGTACTATCTGCAGTTTACTGTCCACCAAATAAAATTATTAAAGAACACTTCACGACATACTTCAACAAGCTCGGAAATCTCTTCATAGCTGCTGGTGACTATAATGCTAAACACCTTCACTGAGGATCAAGACCCATAACCTCTCGAGGTAGAGAATTATTAAAAAGTGTCCAAAACAATAATTTAGTAACGGCATCCACGGGTCAACCGACGTACTGGCCAACCGACACACGAAAAGTGTCTGATCTCATCGGCTTCTGTATTGTCAAAGGTATCTCTCTAAACTACTTGAAAGTTCAACCTTTGTTCGATCTCTTATCTGATCACTCTCCCTTCATTATTACCCTAAGTAGACAGGTGCACCACATCACAAAACCACTAGTTTTATCCAACAGCCGGACAAACTGGAATACCTTCAGAGATATTATAAAAAATAGTATAAGTTTAAACATACCACTAAAATCTGAGCAAAATATAGAAGAAGCAGTCAAACATCTAACTGTAAAAATTCAACAAGCCTCATGGGAAGCTTCACCTGATATATCATATGCTAAGAGCTCATATCCGCTCTATATAAAAACCATGATATACGAAAAAAGACAATTAAGAAAAAGATGGCAGACCACCCGTACTCCAGATGACAAAACCAAATACGACAGAGCAACCCGTCAATTAAAGAAGGTCCTACAGGAACACAAAGAACAAGAAATAAACTATTTTCTTAAGAATCTGTCTAGCTCTGAAGAAAAGAACTACTCGTTATGGAAATTGTCTAAAAAACTCAAAACACAATCTCAAACTAAAGCACCGATAAGAAAAATGATGGCACCTGGTGTCGAAGTGACGAAGAGAGGGCTAACACCTTCGCTGAACATCTTCAGTCAGTTTTCCAATCGCACAAGAGAGAGGTTTCAGAGAACGAAGAGAAATGTATTACCGATATAGCAGATGAACCCTACCAGATGTGTCTTCCCACCAGAAAAGTTAAAATTGCCGAAATTGAAGAAGTAATCAAAAACCTAAATACAAAAAAAGCACCCGGATACGACCTGATAACAGGACTAATTCTCAAAGAACTACCTGAAGAAGCAATAAAGCTACTAATGTACCAATGCTGTCCTAAGATTGTGCTACTTCCCCTCCCAATGGAAGGTAGCACAAATCATTCTAATTCATAAACCCAACAAAGACACAACCCAACCTTCATCCTATCGTCCTATTAGCTTTCTGCCTTTATCCTCCAAAGTATTTGAGAGGCTTCTCCTGAAAAGAATAGACACTTGTCATTACAGAAAAAACCTAATACCTCAATTCGGATTTCGACAACAACATGGCACAATCGAACAGGTCCATAGGGTAGTCAGAACCGCAAGAGATGCACTCGAGAACAAGAAATATTGTACAGCAGCCTTCCTGGATGTCTCCCAAGCATTCGACAAGGTTGTAGCGTTTTACATGTCTGCTCATATGGGAACAAGGAATAACTATCTATAGAGATACTGTGGGGGTCAGAATGGGGCTAGTAGAAGGAACAGACATGCAAACCTTCTTTGCAAGACGGCAGCTCATTTGTTGTGCGGGAGCTAGGTCGTAGATTCGTTAGGGAGGGTGAAGGGGTGTTAAGATGACTACACTACCATAACTAAATACATAAGGGTACTTACTCTGACTAGAGGATCTTTCTACTATTTAACAAAAAGGGACGCCGTTTGAAATAAATCCTCTATTTCACCTATGGGTACTTACTGGATACTTTCTTACTTACGGGTACCAATCGGGGGGACAATCATCATTGATTCCTCTTTGGGGTTACATTGGGACAACATCTTTCCTTATTATTGGCTTCTATGCCATATTCTTTCTTTTCTTCTGAACTAAAACTTTCATACAGTTGCATTAGTTTTCTGTTAAAATTTTTCCAAAGGCTACAGAAATGAGATGATAGATACACTTTCACAAACATTTATTTAAAACTTTACGGTGGTTTTTTTTTAAACAAACAAAAAAACTTTTAACAGGAAATGATTTTACAGGACAAAATATCTACAAATCTTTTACATTACAAAAAAAATCTTCAATTTAACATAACAAAAGAATGACAAAAGAACTTGTTGGACAGTGTATGTCAAAACAAAATTTTGACGCAGCTGTCAAAGGTCAAAGTCACTGTCATTTTAATTTACAAGTTGCATCATGAAAGCACAAACAACTATTATTTTTCAAAACTCTTTACCAACAAAAATATTTATCCATTTGGGATCCTTGCAAAATTTAAAAAAATATATCATACCATATTTAAACAAAATCCTTTATCACACGTCACAAACTACACGGAAAGGGGGTTCATCTACAAACAAGCAGGGTCATCGACCTGAGGTGGGCTTCATGGCTTCCTTTTTATTTCGGGGCAATCAACTGGATAAACATCACGGGACTGGAACTCAAAATGTCTACATCAGGACATCAATCGGGACTCGGAAGACTTCATTTAAACAGGAACTTGGACAAGATACAGGGACTTCATACCACGCCGGCGTATAGTACTGCGTCACAACTCAAACACAGTGTAAGAGCACCCAACTTCACTACGGGGTAAAAAAAAACATCGTGCCCTCACACTAGATCTTCCAGAACGACATACTATACCCTTTACCGGCGGGTAACAAAAGGCACCACGCCCTTTTGGGGTGAGTCGGCAAGCGATCTTCACGCTTGAAGAAATCAAACCGGACTGATCTGCGCTTCGGTCTGAAGCCACAGATCGGGGAAAATACGACGGAAGTACCGAGCGATTTTGATCCTTAGGGATGCTTAGTTGACAAGAACTCAACTTTCAGTTCAAGATTTGTTCTAGAAAGTTCATCTACGCATTAGAACTGTACTTTTGTCAACACTTCTTACAAATTCTGTTTTTGCGTCTCAAATAAACAGGAATCTTGTAACACATTGAAATGTTGCTGCAATACTTCATGGCTGTATACAGGGTCGGCTTGGGATCTTATAATGATATTGAACTTCACAAAATAAATTAAAAAAATAGACATTCTTTTTGGGAATTGGGATATTAAATTAATGTTGGAGTTTTTTCAAACGTTACAAAGCCTCCGCGCAAAAGAGAAACCTGGATAAGATTATCCAGTTTTCGATAACAAACAGAAAAAAATCCAACATGGACATCTTAGGTGTGACAGGACAACAATATCAAAATATTTAGATAATGGCTAGTGGGGATTAAACAAAACAAAAAAGTCGTTAGGGATTGGGCTAGCGTGCCATCAATCGCCAGACTCTTTAAAGTCGAGTAGACTTAAATGTTTCTTGACTCTACAAAGAACTGTAGGTGACAAGAGTTTCTGTGCCTTGGGAAAGAAACTAAACTTGTGCCCTGTGTGGACCTCGCTGACATCCACAGCAGTAACACAAGTGACATACCAGGGCAGACACAGCCTTGTCACCTCGTTGCCTAACCGCGAGCGGTTCACAAAAACTAAAAAGTTGATGTTTGACAGATAAACATCTGCCCAAACTCTGCTAACACCTAGCGAGTTTCACGGGACATTTCGGCAACGGTTCTGCAAAACGAGGATTTAGACAATCCAGTCTAAACACCTCAGTGAGACAAAATCTCACCAACAACTTACTTCAACAACTCATTCAAACAAGACAGGGCTAGACAAAGGGGTATATGACAACAACAAGGGCTAAAATCAAAACAAGACTAACAAGGGGGAGGGGGTATGTGTGACAACAACAAAAGACCAAAAAGACTAGTATACTGGGTTCAAACAGGATATCAAACTTTTTAAACAAGACTAAGGGAAATGAACGCAACATATGATATAGAGAACACTACATCATTACGTTTTCAATCAACAGTCCAATCCAGGACATAAGAACCTTTCATGAACGTTCACTAGACAACTCTCTCATTTTCAAATCACAAGCTGGGGAAAGACTTCATTTTCAAAACAGGGCTACACTTCAATTTTCGAAACAGGGGATAGACTTCATTTTTCAAGACAGGGGGGTTGGGCTTTACTTTTCAAAACTGGGGATAGACTTACTTTTCAAAACTGGGGGCATTTCATTTCTCAAGACTGGGGGTGGACTTTATTTTTCAAAACGGGGGGCTACTTTTTCAAAACAGGGGGTGAAAGCAACACGCAAGGGGAAGACCAAAGGGACATTGGAAAGTATGACAGTTCTGACGAACAACCGCTTCCATTTATCGACCGAAAGCAAGCTTCACCTGTACTCAACGCGGCCAGATCCTAACCTCACCAGCCTTGTCACAGCTTCTGCTCTTGGCCTACTTTCAATCAACAAAGAGAAGAGAGGTCAACTAACTATTCGCCAAAAAAAATCAAACTCCAGCACGGACACGGGCTAATAGACAACACGGGCTAATAGACAACACGGGCTAATAGACAACACAGGCTAATAGACAACACGGGACAACAGACAATGGGCTCTAAAACTTCCAGACAAAACAGGGATAGACAAACAAACAGACAACAACATACTTTTTGACTTCTAGATATACTCAGGGGCTTACAAACACAAACAATATTGAAATTTGGTTCCTATATGAGCTCACACGGGATAAGACATTTCTTGCTCCGACTACTAATGAAAGTGTTCACAGATAGCTGAACAACACTTCCTTCATCACGAGTATTACACTTGTGACATGTCAGATACAAAAAGACATACTTCATTCACGGGGGGACTTTAACTACTTCACTGGGGGGGAGACTTCAACTACTACTTCACGGGCTCTTTTTAACTAACCTCTGGCATCCTTTTGACACCTACAAAGATAGATTAGTCAAAAAAAAAAAAAAAACAAGGGGCAACACAGACAAGGGGGGGGCTTTTTCAGGGGCTAACTTCTACACTTCAAGACAGTTATTCTCAAACAGTGTCGACAGAGAACGCTATCTTCAAATCTAAAAGTGACAGCTTTTCTCCTGGCTGCTTGAAAAAAACACAGAAGTGGGGGGCCTCTCCACGGTTTCCCTCTTCACTTCTTCATGGGGTGACTTCTACAAGGGGTAACTTCTCTCACACAGACTATACGGGACTAAACTCATACACGGACCATACCAACAACATTACACATCTACTCAAATGACCAAATCAATAATCACAAAAAACGGTTATTCTGTAAAAAACTGTTGATCTATAGGAATACATGCAAAAAATACAACATACTGTTATACTTCATAATTGGATTCAATATTCAAAATATTTAACGTTACTTTTAATCAAAATTTTCAAAAAAATTTTACGTTACTTTTTTATTCAACTGTTTGTCTATATATTTCATCAATATTTTCAAAAAAATTCAAATCAATGCTTTCATCATGGGTACAATATCAATACAATACAGTTAGTACGCTACAATAACATACAATTCTGTTCTACGATACTTACAATACAATACAATACCAGTATACATATGGGGTTACAAGTTAAATACACTATGATGTATGAAATGGTACATGCCTATACAATCAACAGCACGACCAAATCAACATCACAACAAAATGTGTACATACTTACACCTCTTTGGAAAAATTATTAACTTTTGCAACAAAAACTACAAAAATGGGCTCTTTCATGGGGACTAACAGACTGAAACAGTTTCAGGGGCACTAACAGACATGAAACAGTTTCTGGGGGCAAGACAAGAGGAATCTGGGCTAAACTACATGGGAAGACTTGGGCGATATTTACTCGGGTCAAACTTCAGGGTGTACGTTACAAATGTAACACTAAGTGGGGGGTGGCTAAAGACATTGGGGACTAGTAGATAGGCTAACTACTAGTTGAACATGTCTACAAGCTAGACTTGTAACAATGGGCATACAAAACATGACACGAGTCGAGCTTCCATGTTATCGGAAACACTTGCACCACAAACTGAGATCGGCTACCCAAGACGGGCACTGCCTAACAGTTGTAGTACAAATGAGACCGAAAGGAGGCTAAAGGGATATGGTAGTGGGAACATGCAAATGGGGTCTGAGGGAGGCCAAAAAAAGTACAGGCCCCACGTTGCCGGGGCCATTTGAAGCGTTTAACATGGACAAGACAACAACTGGATACTGAAGGAGGCAGAAAAATGAATCGGCCTCACACGTTGGGCGACATTTGAAGCGTTTTACATGTCTGCTCATATGGGAACAAGGAAAGACTATCTATAGAGATACTGGGGGGTAAGAATGGGGCTAAAGAAGAAGAAGCAGACACATAAAGCCTCGTTGCGGGACGGCAGCTCATTTGTTGTGCGGGAGCTAGGTCGTAGATTCGTTAGGGAGGGTGAAGGGGTGTTAAGATGACTACACTACCATAACTAAATACATAAGGGTACTTACTCTGACTAGAGGATCTTTCTACTATTTAACAAAAAGGGACGCCGTTTGAAATAAATCCTCTATTTCACCTATGGGTACTTACTGGATACTTTCTTACTTACGGGTACCAATCGGGGGGACAATCATCATTGATTCCTCTTTGGGGTTACATTGGGACAACATCTTTCCTTATTATTGGCTTCTATGCCATATTCTTTCTTTTCTTCTGAACTAAAACTTTCATACAGTTGCATTAGTTTTCTGTTAAAATTTTTCCAAAGGCTACAGAAATGAGATGATAGATACACTTTCACAAACATTTATTTAAAACTTTACGGTGGTTTTTTTTTAAACAAACAAAAAAACTTTTAACAGGAAATGATTTTACAGGACAAAATATCTACAAATCTTTTACATTACAAAAAAAATCTTCAATTTAACATAACAAAAGAATGACAAAAGAACTTGTTGGACAGTGTATGTCAAAACAAAATTTTGACGCAGCTGTCAAAGGTCAAAGTCACTGTCATTTTAATTTACAAGTTGCATCATGAAAGCACAAACAACTATTATTTTTCAAAACTCTTTACCAACAAAAATATTTATCCATTTGGGATCCTTGCAAAATTTAAAAAAATATATCATACCATATTTAAACAAAATCCTTTATCACACGTCACAAACTACACGGAAAGGGGGTTCATCTACAAACAAGCAGGGTCATCGACCTGAGGTGGGCTTCATGGCTTCCTTTTTATTTCGGGGCAATCAACTGGATAAACATCACGGGACTGGAACTCAAAATGTCTACATCAGGACATCAATCGGGACTCGGAAGACTTCATTTAAACAGGAACTTGGACAAGATACAGGGACTTCATACCACGCCGGCGTATAGTACTGCGTCACAACTCAAACACAGTGTAAGAGCACCCAACTTCACTACGGGGTAAAAAAAAACATCGTGCCCTCACACTAGATCTTCCAGAACGACATACTATACCCTTTACCGGCGGGTAACAAAAGGCACCACGCCCTTTTGGGGTGAGTCGGCAAGCGATCTTCACGCTTGAAGAAATCAAACCGGACTGATCTGCGCTTCGGTCTGAAGCCACAGATCGGGGAAAATACGACGGAAGTACCGAGCGATTTTGATCCTTAGGGATGCTTAGTTGACAAGAACTCAACTTTCAGTTCAAGATTTGTTCTAGAAAGTTCATCTACGCATTAGAACTGTACTTTTGTCAACACTTCTTACAAATTCTGTTTTTGCGTCTCAAATAAACAGGAATCTTGTAACACATTGAAATGTTGCTGCAATACTTCATGGCTGTATACAGGGTCGGCTTGGGATCTTATAATGATATTGAACTTCACAAAATAAATTAAAAAAATAGACATTCTTTTTGGGAATTGGGATATTAAATTAATGTTGGAGTTTTTTCAAACGTTACAAGGTATGGCATAAAGGTCTAATATCAAAACTTAAAAGAAAATTGCCCCATCAAATCTGCATGCTCCTACAATCATACCTCACCGGCAGATCGTATCAGATAAAACTAGGGGAGGCCCTTACTATTCTACATCCCATCCACTCTGGCGTACTCCAAGGAAGTGTCCTTGGACCCACACTGTACCTCCTGTTCACAGCAGATATACCAACTTCAGATCGTACAATTGCAACATATGCTGATGACACTGTCCTAATGGCTTGCCACGAAAATCCGACCCTAGTTTCACAGATACTACAAAGTCACTTAAATAGACTTGAAATATGGTTTAAACTGTGGAGAGTCAAAGTTAATAGTTCCAAGTCAACACACATTACGTTTACACTAAGGAAGGGGATCAAGCCAGCTGTAACCTTTAACAACACACCACTGCCAATAAGAAGTGACGTCAAATACTTGGGGATTTACCTAGACAGCCGCCTAACATGGCAAAAGCATATTTGGAACAAACGACTGCAACTGGGACTCGTTTATAGAAAGATGTACTGGTTCATGAATCAAAAATCACGCCTAAGTCTAGACAATAAACTTCTGATCTACAAATGTGTACTGAAACCCATATCTGGACGTATGGCATCCAAATCTGGGGAACTGCCAGTGAAACAAATTTACTCAAGATACAGCGCTTTCAATCAAAAGTTCTAAGGCAACTGTGCCAAGCTCCTTGGTACATTTCCAACGATACTATACATAGGGATCTCCAAGTGCATGTGCTCCAAGTACCACAATAGACTACAGGTTCACCCAAACATATTGGTCACCAATCTCCTGACACCCCTACAGAACAAAAGACTAAAAAGAACAGACACTCTTGACCTCGACACTAACTAATCATTCCCACTTATTACTATTGTACTATTTCAAATTAATTCAATTAATTTATTAATAACTGTACTCCTTTAGGTATTCACCACTGGGTGAATACTGACTGTGTCACACTCTTAACACTCATATGTATTGTTTATTATTTTTATAAAATAGGTTGCAATAAAATGAAATGTCAAAAAAAAAGAATGTATAACTTTGAAAGTTTGTTTGTCCCGTTTGTTATTAAGAGGAAACAGTAGCGATCAACAGGTAGCAAAAACGCGTTCCAAGATTGCGGCTGTAATTTTGAATATTTTTTCGAGACATTTGGCACACGTATTCGTAATATAATAAAGAATGGCGGTACAGAGCCCAATTTGAAAAATATATTAATATGTGGAAATTACTCTGTAATTAAATACAATATTAAAAAAACGAGCCTGTACCGCCATTAAGAAGAACAAAAAAATACACTTTCTTCAAATAAACTTTTTTATCGGATGCCTAGATTTTGTGTCATTTTGGAACTACTAAAATTTTTTATTTCATTAGTAGTTCCAAAATGACACAAAATCTAGGCATCGGATAAAAAAGGTTATTTGAAGAAAGTATATTTTTTTGTTCTTCTTAATGACGGTACAGGCTCGTTTTTTTAATATTTTATTTAATTACAGAGTAATTTCCACATATTAATATATTTTTTAAATTGGGCTCTGTACCGCCATTCTTTATTATATTACGAATACGTGTGCCAAATATCTCGAAAAAATATTCAAAATTACAGCCGCAATCTTGGAACGCGTTTTCGCTACCTGTTGATCGCTACTGTTTCACCTTAATACATTAATATTAATAAATTAATATATTATAATGTAATTAATATCTAATAAAAGTTCCTTTAAAATTTTGATTTATTATTTCCCAAAATACATTCTTCATTGAAGTCCACCGAACGTACTTTTGGACGTCCGATGAACGTCCAAATATCGTCGCGGGTTGAGAATTTCTTCGTTTGGGCAAAAGAGGGTTAAAACCATGATCAGGCAGTGGCGAAGGAAAGTATTCGACAGGGCAGAATGGAAGAACATTGTTAAGCAGGCCAAGACTCACTAAGGGTAGTAGCGCCATTGGAAGAAGATTATGAAATTGGTTCTTAGTTGGGGTATTTATTATTAAATAACGTGCATACTTCTTTCTGTGTACCTACATGTTTTATCTCCACAACCAGTCATTATTAGAATTTCAATTTTTGCGTTCCAGTCAGCTTCATGTTGGTAGATAAAAGACTTTTTGAATACGTCTACTACAATAACACTATTGCAGTCTTCTTCTTTTTGTGTAGACATGACTCTTCTGTTTGTCAATGTGTCTCCAGTAAGTTGTCATTCCATCTTTTTCGTGGTCTTCCCACTGATCGTCTTCCTATTGGGGAAGTCTCTCGCTGTCGTTACTACTCTATTAGTTGTCATTCGGCTTATGTGGTCGTTCCATTCTACTTTTCTGTTTTTCATCCAGTTGTTAATATTGTCCACCTTGCACTTCCGTCGTATACCTGCACTTCGATTTTTCGAAGTGTTTTCATCTCTGCTGTTTCCTAGCATTCCTTTTGTCCTTTCTGTATCCGGTCGTGTTGTTGCCGCATATGTCATTATTGGTCTCATGACTGTTTTGTAAATTCTTAATTGCAGAACTATTATAGTCAGATCGCTAATTTCAGACATAACTGTCTATGTAGTAAATTTAGTAATTATTTTTTTTAGTTAATTTCATTTTGACAGAGTATAAGTAGTTGGAAATTACTGTACAACTCATGATACTATAAATAACAAGATAATATATTGCACATCCGGAATTCGTGACGTAAGTGGAGACCCGCAACTTCGTAATGGTTCGTAATCATTCGTAATGTCCGATTAGTTTGAATTGTTCGCGGTTGTAAGCTAAGTGTATTTTATATTTTATCTTCGACAGTTATTTTGACAGGAATCTCCTCACCAAATTTTTTTTTCGAATACATTGAAGCTTAATGTTATTTTGCTAATTGAATAATTTCATCACAGAATGCATACAAATCCCATTTAACGTTAACAAGAATTCAAATGCAACTTCCGGTCTCCAGTTACGTCATCATGAGCGAACTCGGACGTATTTGCGCTACGGGAAGATACTATCTCGTTATTTATAGTATCATGGTACAACCAATCACACGTGCTCATAATATAGTCTATTAAGAATAAACGGAGATAAATAAAATAAATCTTTCGCAATTCAATCATTATTTATTAACACCTAGTATAATGTATTTATAACATAAGAAAATTAGTTATTGTACAAAGAAAATTAATTAGTAAGACTGAATATAACAATGTTCACACTTGTAAAGGTTTTCTCCACTATGCAATAGAGAGTTCTTAGGCCCTCTACTTTTAGTCCGTTCTTTACCGGTAAAATATTGCAAAATCTCTAAATTTTAAAGAACCGCTTGGATTGACATGAAATTTGACAAACACATAGCTAACAAGTCAAAGAAAATAAGTGATATTGTGCCGATATGTGCTTTTGCCCTGGGGGTGCTTTTCACCCCGTCTTGGGGGTGAAAAAAATATTCGTCCAAAGAAAGTCAGGAAATGGATAAACTGGCTAATTTTAAGTAACTTTTGTTCTATAGAGTTTTTCCACTAAGTCAATACTTTTCGAGTTATTTGGCAGTTAATATGTTCATTTTTTCAACAAAATAACCACGCTTTTAGACGGTTTTTCGCAAATAAGTCAAATAGTAAATATTTTGTCGAAAAAACATTCTTTTAATGTCACATTCAAATTTTAAAAAATGGTGTATATATCACGTCTCTACACCTAGTAGAAGCAGAGTTATAGCTAATGAAAAATAGGTTCATATTCGTCAAATTTCAAATGGAATACTTTAACGTGAAATAACCAAAAATGAAGCACATTTCGGGGAAATCTTATTTAAAGTGTTTAAAAAAAGCTTCATTTTTGTTTTATAAAAAAAATTTCTAGCATCAAAATTAAACAAGTTACGCTCAAAATAAAGTTAGTCCCTTGTGGTTTTGGTAAAAAAATCGAGAAAATCACCCCCTAATTAGTATCTTAAATGAACTTAATCGTTACGACTTCACAAGTTTCTTGACTCGTGTATATATTGTTTATATGATCTGTAAGTTTCATCGGTTCAAAGTCCTTATTATTGAAAGGGCTGTAGTTAAAAGGGGTTGAACGAGTCACTGATCACGAATGTATGCAAATTTAGAAACACCAAATCTTAATCAATTTTTGTCTAACAGAAAAACAAAAAATACATGATATTCAGAAAAGCAAATCTAACTTTTTTTGTTTTTCGAGATTTTTGGTACCTCTAACAATTTTTAAGTTATCTTGAAAAAAAGCTTATTTTTCAAAATTTAAATTTTTAAAAATTTTACTTTGAAATCAAATTTTTTCAAAAATAAGCACTTTGAATCGATGAAACTTACAGGTCATATAAACACAACATAAGTAAAATAATTTGTGGAGCGGTAACGATTAATTTCATTTAAGTTGCTAATTAGGGGGTGGTCTTCCCGATTCTTTTTTGCAAAAACAAAAGGGACCAACTTTATTTTCAGTAGTAATAACCCAAGGACATTGATAATTGTTCGAAAAATTTTTATAACAGATTTCGAAAGTCTGTTGCCTGTAAGCAACAAGCTTGAGAAAGTTGTTATAAAATTTTTGAGCATTTATCAATGTTCGAGGGTTATTCGGATAGAAAAATTTTTGTAAACAGTATTCTTTGGTATATTCGACTCGATAATTTCATTAATATTCTCATCAGTATTACAACCAAATCGTGACATTTTGAAATATTGTGTCAAAATCGAAATGAAACGAAATGTAGGTATCCATAGCTACATGATTGAGTGAAAACAGCCCATGGGATCTGTTTTCAGTATAATGTTGGTTTTATTGGTTGTATTCAATCAGATGACCACAAATTAATTGATTTCATTGGATTTCTAATTGAGCAAAAAATTTTCAGCGTAACTTGCTTAAATTTAATGCTAGAAACTTTTTGCAAAAACAGAAATAAAGCTTTTTTTAAACACTTTAAAAAAGTTATAATGGGTTTTCCCCAAAAAGTGCTTAATTTTTTGGATATCTCACGTCGAAATATTCTATTTGAAATTTGGTGAATATGAATCTATTTTTCACTGGCTATAACTCTGGGCCTGGATTCCGTGCACTGTAGATATCTACACGTCGCTTTCTATCGATGTCAATTTTCGTAAAAATATTTGAATTTTTAACTTTAATTGAATTATTTTCTAGTTTTGATAGATTATACTCTAATTGATGCTGAAGTGACACTTAGTAAAACAAGAAAATATTTGAATTAAAACTAAAAATTCAAATATATTGACATTAATAGAAAGCGATGGGCGCGATGTCAATATATTTTAATTTTTAGTTTTAATTCAAATATTTTCTTATTTTACTAAGTGTCATTTCAACATCAATTAGAGTATAAACTAGCAAAACTAGAAAGTAATTCAATTAAAGCTAAAAATTCAAATATTTTTACGAAAATTGACATCGATAGAAAGCGACGTGTAGATATCTACAGTGCACGGAATACAGGCCCTGGTTCTACGAGATCCAGAGACCTAACGCGTACACCATTTTTTTACTTTTTTATAAGCTATATTTTTGCTAAGAACGTTTTTCTCGACAAAATACTTACTTTTTGAGTTATTTGCGAAAAACCGTCTAAAAACGTGGTTATTTTGTTAAAAAATGAACATATTCACTCGCAAATAACTCGAAAAGTGTTGACTTGGCGAAAAAGCTCTATAGAACAAAAGTTACTTAAAATTAGTCAGTTTACCCATTTCCGGACTTATTTTGGACATATATTTTTTCACCCCAAGAGGGAGTGAAAGTCACCCCCAGGGCAAAAGCACACATCGGCACAATATCACTTTTTTTCTTTGACATGTAAGCTATACGTGTGCCAAATTTCATGTCAATCCAAGCGGTTCTTTAAAATTTAGAGCAAAAACCGTGAAAGAATGGACTATTTTTGATGTACGTTAAACGTAAAACGTTATAATGGTCATGAGCATTGAGTAATAAATAAGGGATAACCTTTTTACTTAAAATCGTTTTTGAATCCTTTCAGAAACTACCATCGAGTTAAAATCCCAAAAATTCTTCTTACAAAATTATACGCACCAAGTGAATAATAATGTATAGTCAAAGCAGACTTTGTTGCTCCAGGTATTGTCGAGATAGTGATTGATTTGTATAGTAGTTTTAATATTATAGGGCTTTTCAACGCTTCTCATTTATTTCGAGCTTTCGTCATATATGTCGTATAATCCGTGTATAATATTAATATACGACATACGACAGAAGCTTGAAACAAATGAGAAGCGTTGAAAAGCCCTATTGGGTCCAGCTCTGATTCCACCGCCATATTTGTATGATCGTTAACTATACCTTATGATGTCGTTTATAATACACAGGTTAATATGCTCATAGCTTATCCATGGGATTCTAACTCGATGGAAACTACGCACTACGCTAACCATAGACATAATAAAAATAGACATGGCATACTGAGCAAAATAGTGTAATGCGCGGGCAGTCGATCGGTGGTATATCCGCAGAGACATCTAAAGGAAGAGACTTGGCTAGGGATATGCTACTCAATGCATCGGGGTGTAACGCCAATATCAAGTACGGTGGTCTAGCTATCTTTTCTGTCGTACGAGTGTGAGCGTATCTACTAAGAGGTGGGAGTAATGGAACGAGTGACACAGAGGTGGCAGCCATCATATGCTAGAGAGAGAAAGTTGAGCGCCGGTAGAGAGAGATAGATAGACTACCGACCCGAACTGCTCCACGTTACGCTATTTTTCGGAGCTGGCCAAATCTATGTGTATAAGACTGTAATCTATTTGTATATCCGTCTATTTTTACCAAGCGATCCCACGAATGTGACAGTCAAAGATGGCTAGACCATTCAAAGCGAATATTGGCCAATGACGTCCTTGATATTGGCCTTACACCTAGATAAACAGAGCGGCCCATACCTTATCTAGTCTATTATTATTATGTCTAGATAATTGATTTTTGATAAAACAGTAGTTGTGTGCTATAACCTATTTAAATTTAACAAGAAAATTCAGTCAAGGGTCAGATTTTTCAAAAAGTGGTGTAATTTAAAATTATTCTAATACGGTTGCCAAGTGGAATATATTATCTGTTTATTAACTGATCGTTTTTAGAAAAAATAAATTTTGATTACAATTTTATACATCATTACAAACATTTTTTCTAGTTTTCTTTGGTTCAGCTCATGACTTTTTTTTTCGTTTTTATGATTTAGAATAGATATATGGCATCTGGCAATATTACAAACATGTCATTCCTTAATATCGTGAACCCTATTTTTACCTAAATACGGGAATACTTTATCCGCTTAAAAAGTAATCCGTTATTTTTCTGTCAATGTGCATGAGCAAAATAACGTTTGACGTTACTGAAATAAGTGACCTAAACACTCTCTAATCTCTCATGCAGTTTCATTTTGCCTACTTGACGAGACTTTTTAAAACATGTTTGACGCCCTCAGAGCAACAGTGGCCTAAGCCAGACATTGAGCATTTTCAGATTAATATTAATTGAACAATGATCAACTCCACAGGTGATTACTTCCAGGAAATCAAAATCAGAATATAAAAGGCTAGAGCAAATTTTAACAAAATGAGAATAGTGCTCTGCTAATAGTTAGGTTAGCTAGGTACTACGTTTTCTAGACTTATGCAGGAAAAGATTCAAGGAAAAAGAAGCATAGGGAGACGCAGAATATCGTGGCTGCGCAACCTGAGGGAATGTACGGATGTACATCAAATAAAATTTTCAGAGCAGCCGTCTCTAAAGTCCGAATAGTTATGATGATTGCCGTCCTCCGTCGCGGAGATGGCAATTGAATAAGAAGAGATCAATATATCAACACTAGATCTTCGGATAAACAGGGGCCGACACAACCTACCTCTATATTTGGCTAGATGGCGCTACATAATTTCTTGCTCCCTTAACAAATATACTTACTGGAAATACGAATGCAAAGATTGAATCTATCTCAAAACTTCGTTTTTGTGGTTAGGCAACTGTTGCTTTGATAGCCTCATTTCAAACCTATATTGTTTTCTAGTGTGCACTCTCAAATGTGCTTTGAAATGACTTGCTTGGATAAACTGTATAAAACAATTCTCACACTGTTAAGGATTTTCTCCAGTGTGCACTCTCAAATGAGTTTTTAAAACATCCTTTCGAGAAAACTGCTTAAAACAAATTTCGCACTTGTAAGGCGTTTCTCCAGAGTGTAGCCTCAAATGTCTTTTCAAATTACTTTTTTGGTTAAACTGCTTAAAACAAATTTCGCAATTGTAAGGCGTTTCCCCAGAATGCAGTTTCAAATGTGTTTTTAAATTACTTTTTTGGTTAAACTGCTTAAAACAAATTTCACACTTGTAAGGCATTTCTCCAGTGTGAACTGTCATATGGACATCCAAAGAAATTTTATGTCTGAACTGCTTAAAACAATTTTCGCACTTGTAAGGCGTTTCTTCAGAGTGCAGTCTCAAATGTATTTTCAAATTACTTTTTTGGTTAAACTGCTTAAAACAAATTTCGCACTTGTAAGGCGTTTCCCCAGAATGCAGTCTCAAATGTGATTTCAAATTACTTTTTTGGTTAAACTGTTGAAAACAGATTTCACACTTGTAAGGCGTTTCTCCAGTATGAACTGTCGTATGGGCATCCAAAGAAATTTTTTGTCTGAACTGCTTAAAACAAATTTCGCACTTGTAAGGCGTTTCCCCAGAATGCACTCTCAAATGTGTTTTCAAATTACTTTTTTGGTTAAACTGCTTAAAACAAATTTCACACTTGCAAGGCGTTTCTCCAGTGTGAACTGTCGTATGGGCATCCAAAGAATTTTTTTGTCTGAACTGCTTAAAACAAATTTCGCACGTGTAAGGCGTTTCCCCAGAATGCAGTCTCAAATGTGTTTTCAAATTAATTTTTTGGTTAAACTGCTTAAAACAAATTTCGCAATTGTAAGGCGTTTCCCCAGAATGTAGTTTCAAATGTGTTTTTAAATTACTTTTTTGGTCAAACTCCTTAAAACAAATGTCACACTTGTAAGGCATTTCTCCAGTGTGAACTGTCGTATGGGCATCCAAAGAAATTTTATGTCTGAACTGCTTAAAACAAATTTCGCACTTGTAAGGCGTTTCGCCAGAATGCAGTCTCAAATGTGTTTTCAAATTAATTTTTTGGTTAAACTGCTTAAAACAAATTTCGCACTTGTAAGGCGTTTCCCCAGAATGCACTCTCAAATGTGTTTTCAAATTACTTTTTTGGTTAAACTGCTTAAAACAAATTTCGCAGTTGTAAGGCGTTTCCCCAGAATGCAGTTTCAAATGTGTTTTTAAATTACTTTTTTGGTTAAACTGCTTAAAACAAATGTCACACTTGTAAGGCATTTCTCCAGTGTGAACTGTCGTATGGGCATCCAAAGAAGTTTTATGTCTGAACTGCTTAAAACAAATTTCGCACTTGTAAGGCGTTTCGCCAGAATGCAGTCTCAAATGTGTTTTCAAATGACCTTTTTGATTAAACTGCTTAAAACAAATTTCGCACTTGTAAGGCGTTTCCACAGAATGCAGTCTCAAATGTGTTTTCAAACGACTTTTATGTTTAAACTGCTTAAAACAAATTTCACAATTGTATGTGTCACATTCCAAACAATCTTTTTGAGACAATTGCTTTTTTTCTCCTGAGCTTGGACTTATTTGTTGTACTTCTTTGCATGAAATTTCAGGTAATGTGTTCATGTTTTCCATTCCATTCTCCTTAGAAAATCCTAAAATAAAAACAAAACTTGTTAATAAAAAAATATGAAAAAAAATCTAAGAAACGCTTTTCTTTAGTTACGAGTGACTAAAATTAAAAATATCTATTATAAAAAATCAACTAAAAAGCAAAAAATAAAAAAAATCAAACTCAAAGGATTATTCAAAAAAAAACTGTTAGACAGATTAAACATACAAAAATCTCGCACATTCGTTAAAAAATTGAAAAAATCTAACACATTCGTTAAAGAAAAGCGTGGGGCGCGAAAAGTAAAAAAGTATTTATCCTCAAACCGTTTATTCGATGAAGAAGCGCCCCACGCTTTTCTTTAACGAATGTGTTGGATTTTTTGAATTTTTTTACGAATGTGTGAGATTTTTGTATATTTAATATGTCTAACAATTTTTTTCTTTTTGGTTGATTTTTTTATAATAGATATTTTTAATTTTAGTCACACGTAACTAAAGAAAAGCGTTTCTTAAAAATATTTTTTTTCATATTTTTTAATTTTTTAGTCTCACACTTTTCAAACATTAAAATATGTCATCATATTTAAAAAAATGATGTATATGATAGACCATTTTTTGCATTTATTTCAACATTTGATACATACATTGTACATTTTCTGTAATTTCTTCATACATTTCTTAAATCAAAGTCATGATTTATACCTATTACAGTTTTCGCAGTCTTTCCATCTCTTCTAATGTGTCAAATATCAAACATTCATTATTCATATCCGATATTTAACAGTATAGAGTAGAGTAGAGTAGAGTATTTATTGGTAATAATGTACAAATGTACTTTTACAGGTCAGCAATAATTAAAATTGTCTAAAATTACATTAAAAGTTGACAGTACTTCAGTAAAAAAAACCTATTACTAAAATTTAAAAACTAAACACTAATTAAATTACAGGACAAAACAAAATTTAGATCTGAAGTACTCCTCAAATGAGTAGAAAGCACCCATCAGAAGATAATTTTTAATTTGTCTCTTAAATTGGTTAAAATCAAGACTTTTAATAGATATTGGTATACAGTTATAAAATTTCAATGCTAGGTATCTGGTTCCATTTCTGGTCCTCTCAAGTCGACTGA
This sequence comes from Diabrotica virgifera virgifera, assembly GCF_917563875.1. Classification (NCBI taxonomy): domain Eukaryota; kingdom Metazoa; phylum Arthropoda; class Insecta; order Coleoptera; family Chrysomelidae; genus Diabrotica; species Diabrotica virgifera. The sequence continues at coordinate 150,221,739 of NC_065451.1, read as the reverse complement.
AGTCTGGTACAAGGGCATCATGATTTCTAGTCTGATAAGTATGCTGTTGTGTTTTATACAGATCTACATTTTGATGAACATACAACAGGCACTGCATAATGTACACAGAAGGTAGTGTGAGAATCCTCAGGTTTCTGAAAGACTGCCTACAATCGTCCCGATAACCCTGACCTGTGATTATGCGAATACACTTTCTCTGCTGACCAAACACCTTATCTATATGGCAAGAGTGTCCCCAGGAAAGGATTGCGTAAGTTAGTCGTGAGTGAAAGTTGCTGTGATATGATGTAAGAAGGGTTTGAAGGGAGGTAACCTTAGATAGGTTTCTAAATAAAAAGAGTTGGCTTGAGAGCTTTTGGGAAAGTTTCAGTATGTGCCGTTCCCAAGTGAGTCCCTGATCAAGATAAACACCAAGAAATTTAGCTTCCTGTGAACAATCTGTTAAAATGGGATGTGTAATGGTGTTATGTCTTAGGGTAAAGTTCACTGTTTGTGATTTTGAGTTATTGAGAGAGAGACGATTTGCCAAAAACCATTGGAACAAATTGCTCTCTGTGGTCTCAAGATCAATATCACTGATTTGGGAAGGGTGGTAACTTTGATAGCATGTAGTATCATCAGCAAATAGGACTGTGCTTACCGGGCCCTCTTGTGAAAATCCCAAGTCATTTATATAAATGAGAAATAATATTGGACCTAGAACTGACCCTTGAGGCACTCCATACATCAAAGATTTTTTATCAGATTTAAGCTGGTTAAAAAACACATATTGAAATCTATCTGATAGATAAGACTCAATCAATTGAATAGACATAGGATGAAAATTATAGGCATGTAATTTTTTAAGAAGAATACTATGAGTGACACAATCAAAAGCTTTAGTAAGATCAAGGAACGAGGCAAGGGTATCAAGAAAGTTTTCAAATCCTTCCAAAATACTGCCTGTAAAATGATCGATAGCAAGTGTTGTTGTTTTGTTTTTTCTAAATCCAAATTGCTGCACTGCAAAAAGCCGATTAGATTCAAAATAGTCATTGATCTGCTTCTTTAGGATTCTCTCAAACACTTTGGAAAGAATTGGCAAAAGAGAAATTGGACGAAAGTTATTATGATCATCAGCCGAACCTTTACGTTTAAACGTTTTGGTTCGTCCACATAAGTAGGAATAACAATTTTTAATTTTCTTGTTTTTGTAAAGAATATTTTAATTCATTTTCTTTTCAATATTATGGGACACCCCGTATATACGAGTAGGCCAATACCTAATTCAGTGAGTATGTATTAATTTTTATCATTATTTTCAAGTAAAAACCTTAAAGTTTTTTGTATGTAATTACCTGCCTACTCGCCTCATTTTAAAAAGACAATTCGCCAACCAACTCTCTTGGTTAATAGTCACTTACAATCATTCCGAAAAGTGTATAGAAACTCAATATAGTCCTCGCGAGTGATTTATACTTTATACTACTCAGCAATAGCAGTACGAAAAATAGCAGGCCTGCTCCAGCTTGTGCAACGAGAAATGACAAGGTAGGAAATATTTTTATTACAATTTACTTTAAGGTCTGGTTTTTTTACTGTTATTTTTTTTATTCTATTTTAAATTCACCCTATGCTAAACAGTCCACTAATAAAGCTCACTGAGTTAGTAATCTCCTCCAAGATAATTTATTGGTCCTTCGAGCCGGATAGATCCATTTTCTATATTTTTTTCTTGCATTTTTCATTTTTCTAAGAGGGTAATATAGTCGGGGAAAGTTTCTTTTAAACCTGAATTGTTTGATTTTATTGTCATACTTTGCTAATTTACAAAGATCAGAATCAAATTCAGGTTATTTAACCGCATTTCCTTTGACTTTATTTTTTGTTATTCTTTAACATAAGGCGATAAAATATTCTTTACAAAATTAAAATCACGTATCAATTAGTACATTGGTTTTTTGTTTGTGCCGATCGTTAGTGGTACCTATACCTCAGTTAATGTTGTTTTTTAAGTAAAAAAGGAACACATTAATGTAAAAGTAATTATTATTAAATTGTCAACGTCGGCCAATAGACAAATTTTGTTATAATAATTATTATACAGGTTGACTCTATTATAGATGAAACTGTGTGTTTATTTTACACAGTAATTTTTATTTAAAGGGTTTATGTTTTATAATTATTTTTTGTCTATAAATATTCAAATAGCAGAGGACATAGTTTTCTATTTTATTAGCACAAAGTTCGGTTGTATTTTATTAATTTTCGTGTGGTGAACCTATTTTATTTCCTAACGCTAATTTCATATTTTTCTAAATTTATTATTTCTACATTTAAATTTACAAAATGGCAGATAAAATTAAAAAATATCAATCTTTAAGACAAGTTGAAGTGCAACAAATGACTGAAATTCATGCTGTTGCTTTAAAGGTAGCTGCTGACGATAAGAATTTTTACCCGGTTTTGGAAGTTATGTATGAAGGATTGGAAAAAATTCGTGACAATTTTTATGATCTTCATAATAAAATAATTATGTTAGTTTCTGAGCAAGATAATGAGGACGCGCTATTTAAAGTCGAAGATGGTTGCCGTAGTAATTTTGACAAATTATATTATAAAATTAAATTAACATACGTGCAAGCCTTTAGAAAATCTTCAACATCAAGTCAGCAAACTACATCAACTTCACAGTCTCAAAATCCTTTATCTATAAATTATTTTAATTTACCGAAACCGGAATTGCCATCTTTCAGTGGAAAAATAACTGAATTTAGAAGTTTTATAGATCAGTTTGATGCTCGCGTTCATACTCTTACTTACTTACAACCAATTGACAAATTTAATTTGTTACTATCGTGTTTAAAGGGTGCAGCGCGCGATGCTGTGGATCATATTGACATCACAGCAAACAATTATCCAATTGCCTATGATCTGCTTTGTGAAAGGTTTAATAATGTTAGGGTAATCGCTGCCAATTTATGGAATAACCTTGAAAGTTCACCACAACTGACTTCAGAAGATCCAAAAGAACTACGCAAGTTGTTAGATACATTTTCGAAAAATGTGGCATCTCTAAATAAGCTAGGACTACCCACAGTACATTGGGATTTTATACTTGTTCAAATGATTTTAAAACGATTAACTGTTTCTTTAGTAACACGTTTTGAGCTTTTTCATAATAATTCAACCATCCCAAGCTATAAAAAACTGATTGATTTTTTAAATCAAAGTTGTCTCGCTTTAGATAATATTGATTTTCACACTAAACCAAAATCTAACTTTTCTAAAAAACCTAATTCTTCCAAATCTACATCATTGCTTGCTCAAACAGAACCTGAACCAAAATGTTCTATCTGTAAAACTAATGATACCCATGCCATTTATAAATGCTCCGTTTTTTTGGCAAAATCTCCTGTAGATCGATTTCAATTAATAAAAAAGAACAAGATGTGTATTAACTGTCTTGGATCACATCGTTCTAGCCTATGCAAATCTACATGGACTTGTCACTCGTGCCATAAAAAACATCATACACTCCTTTGCTTCTCCTCTTCTAAGAAAGAAGAGAATGTTCAAGATTCGGCGGCATCCACTTTAAATTCAACGACTGGATCATCCGTTTCTGTGTGTTTTTCTTCCGCTGATAAAAGTACTTTGCTTTCCACTGCATGTATTGAGGTGCTTGATTGTCACGGTAACTACCAACCTGTTAGGTGTCTGTTAGATTCGGGAAGCATGACGTCCTTCATCTGTCAAAAGACCCTTAGGCGTTTAGGTTTACGTCCCATGAAAACTTCAGCTAACATCCAAGGATTAGGTTCTATGCAGTCGACCACTAATTTAGGTGGGGTTACCATTTCTTTTAAACCAGTACGTAAATCTTCTCCTATTTTGACAACCGATGCGTTAGTCTTGACAAAAATATGTGAGGATCAGCCTTTATGTAATTTAGAAGTTAATACTTGGCCCCATATTGCTAATTTAAAGTTAGCAGATGATAACTTCTTTCGTAGAGGATCCATCGACATTCTTTTAGGAGCTGATGTATTCTCTACAATTCTTTTGGATGGACGTATTTACGGCAATCAAGATCAACCTGATGCAATTAATACTATATTTGGCTATGTGCTTATGGGAAAAGTAAATATTTCAAAGGCACCTACTCTTACTTCTTTATTTTGCCAAGTTGAAGATACGGTTTCTTTGGATCAGCAAATAAAGAAATTCTGGGAATTAGAAGCAGTCCCTGAAGTTTTTTGCTTAGCTCCTGATGACGCTAAAGTGGAAAATATGTTTATGAATACTTATAAGCGTGAACAATCAGGACGCTTTGTAGTAGATCTACCTTTTAAGGAAGAAAATCCTGTCTTTCCTAATATTAGATCACTTGCTCTTAGTAGGTTTTATTCATTAGAAAGAAGGCTTCAAAAATCTCCTGAACTTTATGACCAATACCGCACCTTTATGAAGGAATTTGTTGAGCTCGGTCACATGGAACCTGTCCCATTGAATAACTTCGATTCACCTTATGTTTACTATTTATCGCATCATTGTGTTTTAAGACCTGAAAGTCTAACAAGTAAATTAAGGGTCGTTTTTAATGGTTCCGGGCATCTTCCAAATCAACCCTCACTCAATGACAAATTATTCACTGGTCCTAAGCTTCAGACTGACATCTGTACAATTTTGATTAATTTTCGATTGCATGGTTATGTAATTACGGCCGATATTTCTAAAATGTATAGGCAAATTTTAATTAATCCTACTCAAACAGATTATCAAAGAGTACTTTGGCGTTCTAATAATTCTGAACCTGTTCGAGATCTTCGTATCAACAGAGTTGTTTATGGTCTCTCTTGTTCTCCTTATCTTGCTATTAGATGTCTACATCAGTTGGCTAATGATGACGGGGATTCGTTTCCTCTAGCAGCCGAGGCACTTAAAACTGGAACCTACGTTGATGATATCATTTCTTCCTGTCCTAGTTTCGAAAATGCCTTAGCACTAAGAGACGAACTTATTGCCTTACTTGCCAAAGGAGGTTTTGAGTTGAAAAAATGGTCCAGTAATGTACCCGATTTATTGAAAGGATTAGCTGTATCAGATTTAGCAATAAAACCTCTTACATTTAATGATGATATTTCGTCCAAAACACTTAAAGTATTAGGGTTGGAATGGGACGCTTCTTCGGATACATTTGCTTTTAAAGTTCAAGTTTTAGACTCTTCTTGTACAAAACGTCATCTTTTGTCCAATTTAGCAAAAATATTTGATCCTCTTGGATTTTTATCTCCAATAACATTTCTAATTAAACACCTTATTCAAAGAATATGGACTCAAAAGATTGGTTGGGATGATGCTCCATCAAAAGAAATTATCCGTTTGTGGAAAAAATACATTGATGATGTAGCATATTTGAGTAAATTAAATTTACCTCGTCGTTTATTAATTGACGATATTTTACGCTTAGAAGTTCACTGTTTTGGTGACGCTAGCGAGAAAGGTTACTGCGCTGTCTTGTACTTTCGATGCTTATCACCTTCAGGCCAACCTTTTGTTTCTTTTGTTATAGCTAAATCTAAGGTCGCACCCATTAATAAGGGACTTACTATTCCCAGATTAGAATTGTCTGCTGCGGTTTTAGTGGCTCGACTAGTCTCCTTTGTTTCTTCTGTTATTAAAGATAAAGTAGAAATCAAGGAAATATACTGTTATTCTGATTCTGCTGTTACATTACGTTGGTTACAATCTTCCCCTCATCAGTGGAAAACTTTTGTGAGCAATAGAGTAGCTTATGTGCAGGAACGAGTAACTTCTTCATGTTGGCACTATGTTCCTTCTGAAGAAAATCCTGCTGACATTGGTTCAAGGGGTTGCTTACCCTCTGAGTTAATTAACTGTTCCAAATGGTGGGCGGGGCCAACCTTCTTACAATCTGATCCGCTAACGTTCTTTGAACTTAATTCAAAGGAGTCTACTAATGTAAATTTGGAAGTGCGGACTGTCGCATTGATTGCTGAAATTCCCAATAATTTTTTAGATATTTTATTGGATCGTCATTCGTCTTTAAATAGGTGTGTTCGATGTTTGTGTTACATTATTCGTTTTTTCCATTATGTAACCAAAAACCGATATGGTAATCTGGAAATAGGTTGTTTAAGTTTATTGGAGCAACATAACTCCTTACTGGTTTTTGTTAAACGAACACAGCAGATCTTTTTTAATACTTTAATAAATTTTATCCAAGATAAACAGCTGCTTCCAAAAAATTTAAGAAAGCTTTCACCTTTTATCGATGCAAAGGGAATTCTACGTGTAGGTAGTCGCCTAGCTAATGCGCCCATTTCGTATGATCGCAAATTTCCGGCATTACTTCCTAACAGTTGTAAATTAACTGATATGATTATTGAATCTACTCATCTGCAATATCTACACGCCGGGCTTCAAACTGTTCAATACCTAATTTCTCAGCGTTTTTGGATTATATCTTCCAAACGAGCCATTCGTAGAGTACTGTCTAAATGTGTTAAATGTTTTAAGGTGAATCCTTTGTCCCCAGTTCCGTTAATGGGAAATCTACCGCTAGCTCGAATATCTCAACTAAAACCTTTCAGTAATGTTGGAGTTGATTTTGCGGGCCCTTTTCCTATAAGAGCTTCCAAACTTCGAAAGTCTCAAACTCTTAAAGCGTATTTGTCGCTTTTTATTTGTTTCTCAACAAAAGCTCTTCATTTAGAGCTCGTATCTGATTTATCCACTGACGCGTTTTTAGCTGCGTTTAAGCGATTTGTCAGTCGTAGAGGCCGATGTCAACATGTTTATAGTGACAATGGCACTAACTTTGTTGGAGCCAGAGCAGAACTTAACAGATTGGCATCACAAGCTGCTTCTCATGAATCTATTCAATGGCATCTCATTCCCCCTTCTTCTCCACACTTTGGAGGTTTATGGGAATCTAATATTAAGACGGTAAAGGGTCATTTAATTCGCACAATTGGAGAACAAGTACTAACTTTTGAAGAGTTATATACTATTTTTTCTCAAATTGAGGCCATCATGAATTCGAGGCCAATATGCCCGTTAAGTTCAGACCCAAACGATCTTAGTGCGTTAACTCCAGGACATTTTTTGACCATGGAGCCTTTGAGTGCTCCGCCCGAAGAAACGTTGCTCGATGTTCCGCACAATCGGTTGAATCGTTGGCAATTATTAAATAAGTTGCACCAACAGATTTGGGAACGGTGGTCTAAGGAGTACCTCCAAACTCTTCATCAAAGGGCTAAATGGAATTCTCCGTCTCCAAACGTCCAACTAGGTACCTTAGTGGTAATCCGCCAAAATAATATTCCCCCGCTACAATGGCCTTTGGGCCGTATAATTGAGGTTCATCCTGGATCTGATGGTATAGTTAGAGTGGCCACAGTGAAAACTAATAGTGGTATATATAAACGCTCTATAGTAAAATTATGTCCTTTGCCTTTTGAGCCGTAACAATACTGCGTATTGTGGTGGGCGGTTGTGGTTCGTCCACATAAGTAGGAATAACAATTTTTAATTTTCTTGTTTTTGTAAAGAATATTTTAATTCATTTTCTTTTCAATATTATGGGACACCCCGTATATACGAGTAGGCCAATACCTAATTCAGTGAGTATGTATTAATTTTTATCATTATTTTCAAGTAAAAACCTTAAAGTTTTTTGTATGTAATTACCTGCCTACTCGCCTCATTTTAAAAAGACAATTCGCCAACCAACTCTCTTGGTTAATAGTCACTTACAATCATTCCGAAAAGTGTATAGAAACTCAATATAGTCCTCGCGAGTGATTTATACTTTATACTACTCAGCAATAGCAGTACGAAAAATAGCAGGCCTGCTCCAGCTTGTGCAACGAGAAATGACAAGGTAGGAAATATTTTTATTACAATTTACTTTAAGGTCTGGTTTTTTTACTGTTATTTTTTTTATTCTATTTTAAATTCACCCTATGCTAAACAGTCCACTAATAAAGCTCACTGAGTTAGTAATCTCCTCCAAGATAATTTAAGAGAGGTATGACTTTCGCAGTTTTAAACACTGAAGGAAAAATGCAGGATGAAATTGAGTAGTTTATTAGTTTAGTTAAAGGTAAGCTAATGTTGTGTTTAATTGCCTTGATTATTTTTGTGTTCATTCCATCCGGGTCCTTGCTCTGGCTATTTTTTAATTCTTCAATTGCTTTTACAACTTCCTCCAAATTTGTTGGCTCAAATCTGAAGGAGCAATGATTAGAGGCGAATGAAGGAGCATGTGGTATAAAACTAAGGTATGTATTGAATGATTGGTCAGTATGATTAAGTGTATTTATTACATTTTCAGCAATACCACAGAAGAAATCATTAAAACTATTTGCATTGAGTGATGAATTTTTTATTGGTAAATTCTTACATCTTGAGTTTATTAGGGACCACATAGCCTGTTGACGGTTGTTAGAGTTTAATATAAAATCATCATTAGATTTAATCTTTGCCTTATGTATAGCATGTCTGTATTTTTTCCTATATTCTGAGAGTGTTTTCTTTGTCACTAAAACGGGGTCACTTTTATTTAAAGATGTCAAAAATTGTAGTTTCTCCCTCATAAGTTTCCAATCATCATTAAACCAAGAATTTTTTTTTTACATTGTTTACCTTGCTCAACAAGCCTAGATTTTTCAGGAAAAGACAGATTTATTGCCTGCGTTAAAATATCGATAAACATTTTAAACCTTGAGTCCACATCAATACATTCATTATCAATAAATTCAAAATTTTGTAAGCAAAGATTGTTATTTAAAGAGACCAGTCCCATCTCTGTAATGGGCCTGTAGCTTATTCTAGATTTAGAAGTAGTTTGGGACACTTCACATTTAAACAATATGCCTTTGTGGTCTGAAGTGTGTGAAAGATCAACAGCTTCGGATTGCAACATGGTACTATTAATATTTGTAAATATGTTATCAAGACATCTATTATAACGGGTGTTAAATTTTATTGATTTTTTGAGGTTATAAGATCTAAAGAAATTGCACAGATCCAGGGCTGCAATATCCCTTTCATTGAAGTGCACATTGAAATCCCCTGTTATAATAAGAGGTTTATTTGTATTTAACTTTTTGAAAACTTTTGACATTGTATTGAAGAATTGATTTAAATCACCATCTGGGGTACGATACACAGTGACAAGTTGAATATCAAATTTTACCAAATGTACACCTGTTACTTCACAATGTTTTTCAAGAGACAAACTTTCAAGATTTAATGAAACAGAATCAAAGGTTTCTTTAATATATATACTTACACCCCCATGAGAGCCCACAGTCCTTGCAAAGCCAGAAATCATTCTGTAGTTCTTAATTTTAATTGAAAATAGTTCCTCAGATACTAGCCAGTGTTCATTTATACATAAGCAATCTGCTGATACTTCATTGAGGAGGACCTCCAGATCTAAGAAGGAGGTACGCAAACATTGTATATTACAGTGTAAAATAGTTTTTTGTGCTTTCTTAAAATTTCCTAAAATACCTTTATTATTATTATTATGTACAGGAACATTTACTGCACCACAGTTTTCTTCAGCGGATTCAGTGAGGATCGAGGGCGTTGAACATGGAGAAAATGGTTTATGTTAGTTCCCAGTGGCCATAAATCAGAAGACATTATGGCATCATTGTTTATCTCAGGAACTCCTACCTTAAAAGAGCTATATAGGTGGTTCTTTTTGGTAACCATCTTCTCACACACACAGTCCTGGTCAAGCTCATATTTTTTGAGAAAGTTGAAAACATCAGTTGCTTCAGTTTCAGGAGTAAAACCTGATATAAATACCCATGATTTAATTGGAGTAGGTGCTACAACCTTTAGTAGGTTATCAGTGTTAATGCCTTTCTTGGGACTTGGTCTTCTGTTTTGTTTTCTTTTTTTATATGACACCAGTTTGAAACCATCATTTTCAGTCACTTACTCTTGGATGACGGGAAGGATTTGTAACTCAGAAGAGAGTTGTGAGTTGTGAGTTTAGATTGGAATCATTGGCAATGTGGCTTTGATCTTGCTGAGTATTGTGATGCAATTGCGATTTTTGTTGTTTTTGATGTTGACTGACAGTGACATTTTTGACGACTTTGACGTTGTCATCTTTCACTCCTTCCACTCACAGTACATGACAGACCTGTCCTTTACTGTGCTTCCACTGCAGTTTGCGAAACTGTCGGTAATACGGTGTTGCCAATGTCAACAAAATTTCCTGTTAGCTTTTTAGGGGATGGCTTTGGTGGCTTTCTAACCTCACTTCTTGCGATGTCCAGTTTTTCTAGAAGAATTACCTGATTTTTGTTCAGCAAATCGTTGTTTTCCACCAATAGCTTATTTTTTTCCTCCAGAAGTTTGATGATAATTTCATACAGACCCTTCTCTGTCTCCCAAAGTCTTCTGAGTGGCTGCCTGAATTAAGCAGGATGAATGGAACGATTTTTCACATTTCCCGCATTGCACTGTGCAAGTTGAACTTTTCTTACAATGAAAACAGTAAATTTTCAACTTTTCGTCATGTTTTTCGCGTTGTTTTACAGACGCACTTGCCAAAACATTCCGGCCGTCGGCCATCTTGGACGTGGTTTTTAGTATATTTTTATTACCCCGTATATCACACGAACCAATTTGTTATCATATTTAAACATGTGCGGGATATTTCATTTGTTTCATTGTTGCAATTTATAAACAATATTTTGGCAATGGACATTAAATTAGCTGACTAAGTATAAACCTTTGTTCTCTTGTGTGACAAAATTCATGTTAGGCCAGGGTAACGAGCAAAAATATACCCTGTTCGTGACACTTCAGCAGCCAGGGTACTGAAGCGTTTTTTCGACAAGTAATACCTATAGGAGCAAATTGTAACTATTTCCTGCGTAGGATCTGGCGGCCATTTTTATTTATAAACAATTATTAACTGTCAAAAAATGGCATTTATTCCTTTTTTTTCAAATCAATCGAAAACAGTAAAACTTATGATTTTTTTAGTACAAATATCTTTGAGATTATGGAAAAAGCTTTAAAATGACATATTACAAAGTTTGATATACTCATTTATTGTTAATATAATAGGGAACTTGCATAAATTTTTAAATTCGAAAAAAATGTTATAAATCACAACAGAACATAATTTAAAACATGTATCAAAGATAAAAAAAGTTTTGTTTGTCTTTCGTTTGGCCCCTAAAGACGATTAAAAATTCAAATTAAAACAGGTGGTCCAAAACGCATAGTGACGTCATATAGTTGTGCATGTACATTATGCACCAACAAAGTAAACAAAATTGTATATAATTTTAAATTAGACATTATAAACGTCAGTAGAAAATACAGTTATATAACGTCACAAGCGTTTTTGATCGTTTGAACTATTTTACATTGGCTAAGGGTTCTTCTAAACCAAGGCCAGAAAACAGAAAAAAATATATAGATTTTAAATTATCTTCTAAAGTCCACTTTACATCAACAATAAATTGGACAAGAAATTGACCAAGTTATTCAAGGCCAAATTTGACGTGTAAAAGCACACTTTGACATCTAAGTTTGTTCGTTATAAACTTCACGTGAAGAAATTGACGAAAAAGAAAATTGTTCTATTTTTTCATTTATTTGGCGTGAATTCAGTGTCACCAACCTGTGTCCATTTGGCGGGAAGTGGAAGTAGAGCTGTAGAGCTTTTTGTTTATTATTATTTGTTGAGGTTGAGTCTTTCATGTTCATGACAACCTAAAAATTTTGATTGGAAAATGCATATAAGATAAGGGGGTGGGAAAATGGAAATTAGTGGCTTTTTTGCAGTTCTGTCTGTTAGTTTTGCTCTGGCTAGGTCTCTTTTGTTTAAACAATTATGTAAGTATTATAAAAATGTTTTCAATTTTCTGTATTCTTTAGGAAACGAATTATTTATGCATATTATTACCTGTAAATAGTAGTACCTATTTCCTATTTCTTTTGATTTTTAATTGTAAAGAATAGAAAAATTACCATTCATTTTAATTTTTTAGAATCAGCTGAAAGTGGTCTACAAAAAAACCAGGAAGGAAACGTATTATAGCCTTGTTGTGGCTATGAAAGGCAAAAGAAAGATACCTATAAAAAGTGTATTGACTAGTTGGAAGAAACTCCACATTGTCGATGCATAATAAGATATTACTTTATAAACAAATATCAAGACCTAGGAATGGAACCTGGATAATATAGTCATCAAGAAGATAGCAGGAGGTCATGAGCAACAACAACTTCATAAGTATGAGAATATTGAGGAAATCCAGCTCCTCGATATCTACTACTGGACAAACTAGAAGATTGAAGAGGACAAAGCCTTTTGAACTAGTTTGAGTGATAGGTGATAGTGAAAAGCAGAGCGTAGTGCTTGTGTGCCTGTGTATGTTAGAATAGTGCACGATCTTGTTAGATTAGATAAGAGACGCTATAGGGTAAGCTCTTCATTTTAAGGAACAGTAGTAATTTAGGTTAAATTAAAATTGCTCATTGGTCAGTTATGACCAGATTGTAATTCTCTGATGTTTGGCAAAAAGGGCTGAAGTCAGAATTGCACATCAATAATGTTTTGATGATTTCTGGACCATAAAAAAAGTGTTGCAGACTTAAACTGTATGTACCAATAAAAAGAGCCGATTTTTCTGGTCCAGAAATCATCAAAACATTATCGATGTGCAATTCTGACTTAAGCCCTTTTTCCCAAACATCAGAGAATTGCAATGTACAATTCAATACAAATGAATCATCATCGTAGTGATGATTATGGAAAAAAATATATATATATAGAAATATATATATTTTGTGCAATAAAAATGTTTATATTTATCAAGGATGTATTATTTGGTATGGCCACATATACTTCTGGTATATCGTCGGTGATGTGACAATACCTCCTATCTGCTTTTTCATGAATTTTGTAGGAGACGAAAAACCATTTTTAGGGTCATCTGTTTTCACATGTAAATTTTGACATGTTTTGTAGTAAATAGATAATTGAATTTACTACAAAACATGTCAAAAAATATCATATGAAAACAGGAGGTGACTGTAAAAAAAGTTTTTAGTCTCTCTTACAAAATGGTTAACAGTTAATAGAGAGACAGATAATCGAGGTTCCACTGTATAGTGAAATTTGGACACCCGACACCCCATACAAATTTTATGGGGGTTTTGTTCGTTTAAACCCCCCCCCCCCCCCCCAAACTTTTGTGTAAGTTACAATTGAATTATTATTGTGGTACTATTAAACACAATGTTTTTAAAACTTTTTTGCCTCTTAGTACTTTTTTGAAGTCAGTTTTTATCGTGATATTTTGAATATTTGTCAAATCCACCACATATTTGTATATGGTTAAGTACGATTGTAGAGACTAATAATATGAAAATTTATTTATGATTTACATTTTTAGGTATATTTTGAACCATTTTAAAAAGAAGCCATATCTTGATAAAAAGAGCTTTATCGAAAAAATAGAAAGAGGTAAAAAAGTTTTAAAAACACAGTGTTTAACTAATGGTACCGCAGAAATAATTTAATTGGAACGTACCCAAAAGTTTGGGGGGGTTAAAGGGAACAAAACCCCCATAAAATTTTTATGGGGTGCACAAATTTCACTATAATTTTTCTTTAAGATGTTACTGCAATAATATTGCTTCATGTCCATTTTCAATAAAAAATCTTTAATAGTTTTCGATATATTCGAAAAAATCGAATTTTCATTTTGTATCTTCAAAGGGCTGTAACTTTTTTTGTGTGCATATTTGTACTAAGGTAAGTTAGGTTCATTCAAATTATTTTTGGTCCCAGAATATGTGATTTAATTTACGACCAATCTTTTCGGGACACCCTGTATAATAAATGGGATTAGCTGGCTTAAAAATTCATAATCTACGTTCTGTAGAAAATATACAGTTTTTGGTTTCTTTTTAACTAGATCTTAATATCTAACCAAGCATTTTAAGACCTTTTTATTATTTTTTCGATGATATATTCATGTTTTTAGTTTGTTCAAAATATTCTAGATGATTGTACACTATAATAGATAGCCAACTAAATAAACACAAAAATTTTATTTTTGTTACAGCCTGTATATAAGTTTACCTATATATACAGTGCATTACGCACCACCTTAAAAATTGGGCATTTTTGATGTCTCGAATTTCCTAAACCTGTTGTCCCATCTAAGTGATTTTTTTATAATAATATAGCCTGAGGCTATAGGTTACTGCCTTATGCTTGTCATGCACGGGGAGCTATACTGTAATATATATTATATCACGTCGCTCTCTATAGTAATGAGTGAGCCTGCACATACGGAACCATTAGTTCCCTGTCTGCAGGCTCACTCATTACTATAGAGAGCGATATGATATAATATACATATATTACAGTATAGCTACCAGTGCATGACAAGCTTAAGGATGTAACCTATAGCCTAGGCTATATTATAAAAAAATCACTCAGATGAGACAACAGGTTTAGAAAATTCGAGACATCAAAAATGCCCTATTTTTAAGGTGGTGCGTTAATTTCTTGGAGAAGTGTATTGTAATTTAATGTAAATAATGTAATATCCAATAATTGTATTTAATATAAGATGTAATATAAGTTCCTTAAAAATATATTTTTTATTTCCCACCATACATTCTCCACAGGTCTAAATATCGATGCTAGACGTCCACCGGAGGTCCTCTCAGGACGTTAGATGGACGTTCGGCAGCAAGACATTGGACCAAACTGGGACATCCTATGAAGGTCCAATTGACATTCACTGAACGTCCCCTCGGACGTCCATTGGACGTTTGGCAACGTGGCATTTGGACCAAAATAGGACGTCCTGTTAAGGTCCAATTTACGTCCCCTAGGACGTCCGATTAAGGTCCAATGTACGTCCCTTCGGACCTTAAGTGGACGTCCAACAGACATTCGGTAGCGCGACATTTGGACCAAAATAGGACGTTCCTTGGACGAAAACGGACCTCCCTAAAGTCTGTGAAGGACATCCTTGTGCTATTAGGGATGTAGGTATATAGTATCTTTATTCTATTATATTCTACTCTATTTCAAACCTATTCTATATAAGTATCTACACATTACACCTATTATCATCATCATCATTCTCTTTGCCTTATCCCTATGCAGTGTCGGCTTCCCTAATTGCATTTCTCCACACAATTCTATCTTGAGTCATATCAATGTTAATCCCCTTTACCAACATGTCCTGCCTTATCGTCTTCTTTGGTCTTCCTCTCCTACTCCTTCCAGGAATCTGCACTTCAGCTATTCTTCGTATTGGGTGATTAACGTCTCGATGTTGAACATGACCAAACCATCTTAACCTATGCTCTCTCATTTTGGCATCAATTGGTGCCACACCTAGACTTCCCCTAATATACTCATATCTAATTTTATCCTTCTTTGTCACTCCACTCATCCATCTAAGCATTCTCATTTCCACCACATGCATTCGTTGTTCCGCTTTCTTTTTCACTGCCCAACATTCAGTTCCGCGCATCATAGCCGGTCTTGTGGCTGTTTTATAGAATTTTCCCTTCAGCTTCATTGGAATTTTTCTGTCACAACACACCACTCGCTTCTTTCCACTTCATCCATCCAGCCCTAATTCTACTGCATGCATCTCCATCTATTTCTCCATTACTCTGTAATACCGATCCTAGGTACTTAAAACTATTGCTTTTCACAATCATTTCACCTATTATATTATATTTTACTTTATTCTATACTATATATCTATTCTAATCTATCTATATATTTCATTTAATCTGTTACATTCTACTCTATTCTGTTTTAAATCAAATACTTTATTAGTAAGTATCTACATATATATTACATCTATTCTATTATATTCTACTCTATTCTATTTCAGTTTATTTTATACTATATATCTATTCTAATCTATCTCTCTATTTTATTTATTTTATTAATCTGTTCTATTCTATTCTGTTTCAAATCAAACACTTTACTCAAACAAAGAAACAAACGACATTCAAAAGCTTCTAATAAAAAAAATCATTGCATTGGTACTACTGAAAATATTGACATTTTTACAACATTTATTCCAAGTTCCTTCAATTTTTTTGAGGACAAGAAAATTTTGCTTTCAAGAAATTCACGAATTTATTGGCGTCAAGTTAATAACGAACAAACTTGGATGTCAAATTGTGCTTTGAGAACACGTCAAATTTGGCCTTGAATAACTTGGTCAATTTATTGTTCAATTTATTGTTGATGTAAAGTGCACTTAAGTTATTATGAGGTTTTACCGCGTGAAAGTTTGGAAATATTATTTTTAAAGGAAACTGAATAATATTACGTAATAAAAAAATGTGTAAGTTCCCTCATAGGTTTGGCATTCGTTTTGACACTGACACTAAGTTTCATAAATATATTTGATAATTTATAATAAATAATAAATATTTTGTTGGGGTTTTGAATGCTTGTACTTGTACAGAATGGCACTAAACAATACTTATAAAGTTTTTCTTTATTTTTCATATTAATCTTTCTCTTTTTTCCTTCAAAAACTGTAAACTCCAATCCCAACAAACTGGTATATTTTTTATATTATTACAATGACACGATAAAAAAATGTCATTACAATATAAATATTTTCCCATATTTCGCGACGATGCTGTGGCCAAATACCCAAGTAGGTGGAGGCCAATAAACTAAAGAAGAAGAAGAAGAATATACTTACATATAACCCTCCCACATCACTGATATAACCCATAGCCACCTTTACTTTACAAGCCATGAAGAGAAAAAGGCAACGTCGCAATTGATGACGTCCGTAGTCTGACTTTCGGTCTACCGCTTTCGTAACTACGATTTTAAAGTACAAATTCTGGTAAAATTTATAGTATTTTTTGAGTCGAACAAGAAAATATTATTAATTGGAAGTTTGTACAAAATAATATTAAAAGTAATTCCTTGTAAGTAACATTTATTATAAAAAAAAAAACCAATAAAAAGAATATAAACGGGATTCATTTTATTCGAATCCTAAGAAAACTAATAAGTATTTTTCAAAAATTTAAACGCAGAGTGAAAGATTACGTTAGGAACAAGGACCCAAAGTCCCTGAAAACTTCTATGTTTATTTTAATAAGTTACAGGGGTGAAAAACTAAGAAAATTTAGTGTGATTTTTAGTTTCAAATATGTCATTAAAAAAACTTTTTATTCATTCTAGAGACTTTTGGCCCTCGGTAATAAAGTAATCTTTTATTCTGCGTTTAAATTTTTCAAAAATACTTATTAGTTTTCTCAGAATTCGAAAAAAATGATTACCTTTAAAATACAGGCGTCAAAATTTTTCATTTTGTTCCTTTCCCCTTAAAGTTTGTCGCACTTATTTAGAAACACCCTGAATTGATAAAGAACAAATCTAGTTGTTAAACATAAGCAAATTAATCAAAAAAACAGAATGTTAAGAAAACCGGAGTCTATAGTTGGGTTTAAATTTCAGTATTTTTTTAAATGCCCGGTACACCATAAAAATTTAACTGTTTACCAACAATATTATTACAGCGGTATTGTTAAAGAATTAGGCTATAACATATTATAAAAATCACTTAAATCTACCAACAGGTTTAGGAAATATGAGACATTAAAAATGAATGAATGAATTTTTAAGTGGACGGATTTCTATATGCACGCAAGTTTATATAAAAATATATTATATTGAACTAAAATCATCTTAATAACATACCTTTTAATGTTCTTTATAATTTGGAGCACGAAATATTGTAAAATATTTCAGTTTCTCTGTAAATACAGTGAAAATTATTTAAAAACAAATGAGAACTGTCAGAATTAATCGGTCTACCAATAGATGTTGCCAAGTTTCAACTTCATGGCTTGTTAAGTAAAGGTGGCTATGTATAACCATATAAAAAACTAATGTAAAACTATGTGACGTCACGGGCCGTCTGAACTACTTTAAAATAAAGAAGACTTTAAATTTGTATTTCTAAGTTATTATGAGTTTTTGAAGCGGGAAATTTTTAAAATCTCATTTTTATACAAAACTGAACATTATTATGTAATAAAAAAAAATGTGCAAGTTCCCCATTGCGAAAAAAGGTCGGAATTGCAAAAAAAATATATTTTCGCAATAACTGGTGTAAAAATTAGTGTACAGGTTTGAAATTTTTGTCAAATGGTGCTTAATATGTGATATGATATAAATTCTTTGGTGCTTAATATGTGATAAAAATTTCAAAGCGATTCATTCAATTGTTTAAATTTTATTCTAATTGTTTATCTCAGAGAGCATTTTTTTGCAGTAACATAAGTCAGAAAAACATGACGTTAGAACCATTCCACAGGTGTCAAATGGAAGAGCATGAGCTATATTTTCAACTTGGTTTAAAGAAAGCGAATAAAAAATGCATTTATTAGTAATAGATAATTATGCAAAAGTATCGTAAATCTTTCCTTATAAACTTTTTGAATAACTTTTTCCAAAAAAATTAACTTTTTACCCTGTTTTAAGTGCACAACTACCAAGTAATGTTATTTATATCCTAATTGATAAAAAATTGTAATAAATATATATATAATTTCTTATATAACAAAATAAAAAGTTTACAAGGAAAGAGTTACGATATTTTTGCACAATTATTTATTACTAATAAATGCATTTTTTATTCAATTTGTTTAAAACAAGTTGAAAATATGCTCTTTCATTTGACACCTGTGGAATGGTTCTAACGTCATTTTTTTCTGACTTATGTTATTGCATAAAAATGCTGTCTGGGATAAACAATTTGAATAAAATTTAAACAATTGAATGAATCGCTTTGAAATTTTTATCACATATTAAGCACCAAAGAACCCCTATATGACAAAAATTTCAAAGCTGTACACTAATTTTTACAATATATATTGCGAAATTTTTTTTTGCAATTCCGACCTTTTTTCGCAATTATATTAACAATAAATGAGTAGGTATATCAAACTTTGTAATACGTCATTTTAAAGCTTTTTCCATAATCTCAAAGATATTTGTACTACAAAAACCAGAAGTTTCACTGTTTTCCATTGATTAGAAAAAAAAACGGAAAATGCCATTTTTTGACACTTAATTGTTTATAAATAAAAATGGCCGCCAGAACCTACGCAGGAAATAGTTACAATTTGCTCTTATAGGTATTACCTGTCGAAAAAACGCTTCAGTACCCTGGCTGCTCGAGTGTCATGGAAAAAACCTTATTACCCTGGACTATGTTGCCAACAAGAGATAATACATTTTAGAATCATTCTCAAGAATCACTTCAACCAGGCCACAGGTGCCTTTAACTTCATTCACTAAATTCAATATGTATCATGAAATAGAGTCTTCAACTAAATCGCGTACAAGTCACAGTCAGTACTCAACGTTCTCCCGGGGTAACTACCCTAGTGTCGGTTTTATAAATAAATTCTTTAATTGCTATTGGTGTTTCCATAATCTGAAGTGCATCCTCCACTGAGCCACGAAGATCAGACATAATGCTTTACTAGTGCACGGTGTAGACCCTGTTGATTTCTCGCAAATTAAGAATTCTAATATTAATTGTATGCTTCTTTTCATGAGCATTTTTCAATGCGTCACAAATGATAGAAAAAAAGGTAAGTCCGTGATAATATACATTTTAGTGACATGACAATTTAGTTAAATCTGATAGTTGTCACATTTTATTTGCAATTTGGCATAAAAACAAATCAATTGCGTTTATTGCATTTATAAAATGGTGTTTTCTTTGATTTGTATAGTCTTATAAATTGTTCAGATTATATTCGTAGATATATTATATAATTCGCAAATTATTTTATTTTCGATTATAGCGCCATCTATTGACAACTAGAATAAATGTTATAAATATCACCGACGAAATGTAATCACCGACGTGCGTTTTTTTTCTGTCAGATACAATTTAATGCGTTAGAAAGAAATCGAAAAACTGTGACGCACTGAAAGATCCTCATGAGAAAAAGCATAGCGCGAAACGTCTCTACTGGTGGCTTTTCTAAGACTACGTTAAAAACACGAATTTTTTGAATTCGAGTTTTGGTTGAAGTTTTGTTTCGTATCGTATTTAAATTTGACACGAATAAGCGTCGATGTTTGTATAAACAAAGATATGAGCATTCAAAATCGTCGCTGCTTACGATGTTTATAAAGAGTTACAAACATGAAAAGCAGTCGGAATCTGCAAAAAATTTGACTTTTTGACAAAAACTTTTATAGATACGTTATGCTTCATAAATAAACAATAAAGTTTCAAGTTTCAACATTGTAAAAAACAAAAGAATTTAAGCATTTTCCATTAAAATCGTTTTTTTTTATTTCAACAATTAATAAACATAAAAAATTTTATTGACTATTCGTGTAATGTTCTCGCGAATGCATATGCCTGCAAATTTTCATTCATTTGCATTGAAGAAAAGGCAGTCAAATTAACGTTTAAAGATTTGACCCAAACGATTGAACTAAAGAAAAGCGTTTAAAAATTAATGTTGGAATAAACAAAATGAAATCATAATAAAACACCAGGTGCTGAAATAGAGAAAATAGATGGAGTGAGGAAATGAGGCAGGCCCAAAGCACCAGGTGGAAGACGACTTACGAATGGAAAATTAGAAAACCAAAGCGAAGGATAGGAAGAAATGGAAGCTGATTCTAGAACAGGCCAAGACCCACAATGGCTTGTAGAGCCCATGATGATGAAATAAAGAAATATGAATTTTTTTAGAATGGGAACCAATGACTATCATCAACACACCATAAGAACCATTCAGTTTACAGCTGAACCAAAATAGGTATAGACGTTGCGCCGTAGCAAATTTCAAATTATGGCAGGGAGCGTTCAGTTGATCGACAACTGCTTAGCTGTAGATGTGGATAGTTTTACTATAGGGACGATTCGCGACGTCGAGTTTTGTGTAAAATCTCAATTTTTAATATTGGTGATTTTGAATTTTCTAATTACTTAATAATTATAACTGTTTTGAAAAATTGAAAAAGAAAAATAAGCGAAGTCAAATCGTGATTTTTAGTGAATACGTGAATTGTTATAAAATTTCACAGAATTGGACCCACTTAAGAAATATTCAAATTGAAGTCATTTTATTGCCTATTGCATTCATTAGCAAACAGAAAAGGTGGGTCGAAACAGCTTAACCTACTATATTGTTATAAGAATGATATGTATTTCCTGAAAATTTGGAAAGAATTTTAGGACACAAAAAATATTTTAATATTATTCAAATTAGACTAAAATTATCTTGTCAAAGCATATTGTTTAGATTCCAAGGCTAAAAACCAAAATTATCTTGTCAAAGCATATTGTTTAGATTCCAAGGCTAAAAACCATGACCTGGCAGGCATCAGCTCTGCCAGGTCATGGTTTAGGGGAAAAATAAACTTACTCCTGTAAAGTTTAAATTTAAGTATGTGTTTGAGTAAGTCATTTAGAAGAAATGTGTACAATGACAGGCGATTCTGAAGAGCATAAGACCTTGCCAGGCGAGGGGAAAGATTAGGGGTTTTTCCTAAAATTATTTTTTTTGTTTCCTAAAATTATTTTTTTTGTATCGAAAAGAGTTTTTTGAATCATTCCAAACAGAAAAGGTCTCTAGTGACTTTTCTCTTAGGTTAATAGTTTTTGTTATATAAGCGATTAAAAATTTTGAAAATTGCGAAATCGGCCATTTTTAACCCTAAATAGGACATTTAACTAAAAATTTCAATGTTGTCAAGGTAGGTAGATATTCTTTAAACACTGATTGATGAAATCCCGAAGAGCTTAGTGTTAGTGTTATTGCTGAATGGTCAGAACATAATTTATGGCATTCATCTATTTGCAGGTAGTTTTGCGATATATTTTTGGTTATGAAAAAGTCAATTAGGTCTGGTATCTTGTTGGGGTCTGTCGGCCAATAAGTTGGCTTCCCTGTTGATAAGGTAGTGGCTCCGTATTCATTCACAGCTTTTAAAAGTTCTCTGCCTTTTGTTGTGGTTAACCTTGAGCCCCAGTGGGTATTTTTAGCATTATAATCGCCGCCTACTATAAATCTATTTCCCAGCTCGTTAAAGAGGTCAATATATTCCTCCTTATTTATTGCATGTTTCGGAGGACTATAGATTGCTGCCACTATCAGTGGGTATCTATTAGTTCTAAGTGTTACTGCAGTTAACTGCACTTTTTCTGTTACATAGTTTGCTTCTTCGTAATGTGATAAATTTTCTTTAATTATCACTGCACTTCCTCCTTTTGCATTATTATCAGGATGAATCGCATGATATACTCTATAACCGTGAAATTTGATAAATGAGTGTTTAGTAAAATGAGTCTCTGAGATGAGGCATACATCTATATTTTCTGTCTGTAGAACTAACTGAAGATCTTGCTGGTGGTTCAGGAGTCCATTTGCATTCCACACTAGTACCTTAATTGTATTAATATTGTTTCGATTTAGGTATAGCTCCTTTGGCACTATATTCTAATCTTTTTAGCCTCTCATCCAGTGTTGTTATGATTTGTTCTTGATTTTCTAGCTTCGATAATATGAGTTGCAGACTTTGTTCGATATTATTAGTTCGTTCCTCCTTTTTGCTACTTTCCTTTTCGTTGTTTACTGCACTGGCAAATGATAGATTTTCATTAACTTGCCTGCTTACTGAAGGATGTTTATTAACCGCCCTTTTTTTATCTATGGCTCTATTCCTCATGTTTTGTAGTTCAATAGCCACTTTACAGCCACGATAGTTAGCTGGGTGCTAATTATATAAATTATATAAAATTATATAAAATAAAATATAAATTATATAAAACAGCCATAAGACCGGCTATGATGTACGGAACTGAATGTTGGGCAGTGAAAAAGAAAGAGGAACAACGAATGCATGTGGCGGAAATGAGAATGCTTAGATGGATGAGTGGAGTGACAAAGAAGGATAAAATTAGAAATGAGTATATTAGGGGAACTCTAGGTGTGGCACCAATTGATGCCAAAATGAGAGAGCATAGGTTAAGATGGTTCGGTCATGTTCAACGTCGAGACGTTAATCACCCAATACGAAGAATAGCTGAAGTGCAGATTCCTGGAAGGAGTAGGAGAGGAAGACCAAAGAAGACCTGGGGGGAGGCGATAAGGCAGGACATGTTGGTAAAGGGGATTAACATTGATATGACCCAAAACAGAATTGTGTGGAGAAATGCAATTAGGGAAGCCGACCCCGCATAGGGATAAGGCAAAGAGAATGATGATGATAGTTAGCTGGGTGCTCTTGTCCACAATGTACGCATTTAGGTTTGACATCTTTTGGTTTGGTACACTCCTTAGTATGATGCTTCCCTGTGCATTTGACACATCTCGCTTCTCTGGCGCAGAATTTTTGGGTATGCCCATATGCCTGGCAATTTTTGTATTGAGATATTAATTTGGAGGATTTAAATGGTTTGATTTCGACTTTACATTGTAGTATATGCTGTATACTATGTATTTTATTTATATCTTCGCTGTTGTCAAAAGTCACTATGAACATGTCAAGTGGTTCTTTGGTACGCCACTTAATTTTATTTATAGCATTCACTGCTTTAAAACCTCTCCTAACCAATTCTTCAATTATGCTATCTGGTTTGCACGAATGCGGGAGATATTTGACTATTACCTTAATTGGTCGTGTTTTTTTATCTTCGTATGTGAACCAACTGTGCGGTGTTTGCTCTCGTAGTATTTTTGTCACGCCACGATACGTATCCTCGTCGTTGGCTTTAATTTTGAAGTTCTCTTTATTTACCATTTGGATTATAAATTTATTTGTACCTATTTCCTTTGTGAGCAGTTCGATAAATTTATTATATTCTTTAATTCCTTCCACTATTATTGGTGGTGGAGGTTGGACTTTTTTTGTTTAGGTTCAAGCCTATTAGTTACTTCTTCATTTTTCAAAATGAAGTATTCATTATTTTCCTTTTTTTCTGCCTGTTTCTTACCCTTATCCATTCTGTTACTTTAGCCAGTTCCTCTTCATCAGTCTCGTATGCTTGCCTGGGAGGAGGCGTTGCCTCATTAATTTTAGCGTTATTTGATTGATTACTAATTTGTTTGATCTGGTTTTCTAGCATACTTATATGTGTTTGCATTTGCGTGATCATACTATGTAGTTGATCTTTTTCATTATTGACTTTTACCCATTCTGTATATAATAATTGTTCGTTTTGGGAACGTTGACAATTTTCTTGAAATAAGTTATTATTTTGTTGCATTAAAAAGGCTTCATTTATTGTAGTCGGCTGCATTCCTCCTGCAGCCATGTTTATATTTTATTCTTTATTCAAACACGGTTAACCTGTATTTGTTTTGAATTTAACTTTAATCAACATTTTCGATAAATGTAATTCTTAAATTATATTATTTAAAATAGTCACTTACCGACCTGAATTGAGTGGACCACAAAAAGAAGTTTGTGTTCAAATAGTAGTTAAGCACTTAATGAGTTTTTAATTTACCGCACTTAAACTACAATAGTTTGTAAATTTCACATAAGAAGAAATCTAACCCACTTCGTCCATTCGGAGGTTTAGATTTCTTCTTAAAAACACTATTATTTAGTTTGTTTTATTATAATTAATAACTTTAATTTAAAATCCAAATTTTTTAGTCTTTTGTGTAATATTTTAAGGCCCGTCTGATGAATGTTCTAAAAATAAATCATACATTGATCGTAAAGCCCCAAAAATTACATCTCCAGATACAAATAATAGCCTTATTTGCGTTACAATCTCCATTAGTCCCGGATTTTGCCGTGAACGAGACTATTATTACATTATTCTAATACACACAATAAATATATTTGTCAGAACTTACCGAAGAACATAGCATTATCTGGAAATACCACACTTTTCGGTGGAAGTGAAGTGATAAAACTGAAAGATATTCCGATGATCAGAGTAACAACTTGAAATATTACGCTCTTGCTTGGAAAACACGAAACAAAAGTCTATGCTCTTCCAAACTAAACAGCAATAATTACAAATATTACACTTTTCGTCAGAAGTAAAGTGGAAATATTGGCAAATATTCCGATAATAAGAGTAGCAACTCAAAATGTTACACTTTTATCGGGAGAACACGAAACTAAAGTTTACAATACAGTAGAGCGTCGATAATCCGAACCCTGGTAATCCGAACGCAAAAAAATTATAAAATTAAAAAATATAATAGCAGACCGAATTTTTGGATTTAATATGACAATATATGGGCAAAATATGACCGCGAATTTTTGTTTTGTTTATGCAGAAATACATGCAATATATTTGTTTATTATGCAGGTGTTTTATTCCTTGTAACTAAAACGTATGTACATATGAACTATGTTTATGAGCTTTGTATGTATTTTGAACATATGTTCGATAATCCGAACAATTTGATAATGCGAACTACCACTGTACCAATTAGTTCGGATTATCGACGCTCTACTGTACTTCTAAATAAGAACTACACTTATTACACTTTTGATTGGAAATACCGCGGAGTGCCAAAATGATACCACATGGTATCAATGGTCCAAATGGGTGCAATGTTCCAAACTTAGATTTTGAAATTGATCTTGGTAATATAAATGAGTAATATGTTTTTGATATGTTATTATAATTATTATAATTGTTAATATGTTATTATTATAATTCTTTATTCAAAACTATCGTTTTTCATTTATCTAAAACATTCCAACCCACATAACCATGTTTTATCAAAACATTTTCTCTTATTACCATTTAGGCAGTATATGGCCAACCCGTAATTTTGAATATATCTTTCTTAAAAAATGCGTTTTTGAAAAATTACCTAACTAAAATCTTCATAGAATTCCTATTCATGAGCATTTTTCAGTGCGTCACAGTTTTTCGATTTCTTTCTAACGCATTAAATTTTATGTGACAGAAAAAAAGGCACGTCAGTGATTACAGACATTTATAACATTTATTGTTATTCTAGTTGTCGATAGATAGCGCTATAATCGAAGAAAAAATTATTTACGAATTATATAATATATTATCTACAAATATAATCTGTACAATTTATAAGACTATACACAAATCAAAGAAAATACCATTTTATAAATGCAATAAACACAATTGATTTGTTTTTATGCCAAATTGCAAATAAAATGTGACAACTGTCAAATTTAACTAAAATGTCATGTTAGAATAAATGTCATAAATGTGTATTATCACGGACTTACCTTTTTTTTTCTATCATTTGTGACGCACTGAAAAATGCTCATGAAAAGGACTCTACAATAGGGCTTTTTATTCACAGTCATTTGTTTCGAGCTTCTGTCATGTGTCACATAATATTAATATATCTATGTCATACGTTATTGGTATATACAGTCCATCTAATTTACCTACCGTTGCACGTCATTATCTACGTTAGAGATCTAAGTTGACATTGTTGCCCCATTACAAAAAATTCTTGAATCCATTTTAAATCAAATACATCACACATTTTTTGCATACAGCAAAACAAATTAATATTCAATGTAAATAAATAAAAACTTTAGAAAAAGAAAACAAGAATTAAGTTATAATCTTACTTTAAAGTACATAATAAAAACTGTAAATATAATGAAACAAATACTTATAGTAAATAATATAAACAAATATGAAGTGTCATCACCGCAACTGTCAAATAAATGTTACCAATTTATGCCAAAATATCACCTGCGTTCGATTATAATTACAGTGTATTCCGAACAAATGTGCTTCATAAAAACACTTTATAATCCATTTATACAAATTAAATGAAACATATTATTGTGTATTTCTTTAAGTTGACATTAATAGAAATCTTTAAATATTATTTCTAGGCGTATATAATAAAATATGTCTAGTGACCGTAATGCCAGTGTACTCAGCAAAGTGATTCTAAAAAAGAACACTCCTACCGCCTAAATATTTCGTGTTGGTATCATGTGATGTCATGGGCTATGACGCGGATGACGTGCAACGGTAAGTAAATTAGATTGAGTATAGGTACTAATGATACAAACCACAGACGTATGACAGAGATATATTAATATTATGTGACACATGACAGAAGCTCAAAACAAATGACAATGGATGAAAAGCCCTATTAATATCAAGTATTATAGTCACTGTCATAGTAATCAAAACTATTGTGTTTTAGTAGGGTACTATAATAATACTTAAATTCAATTTCTCAACAATTGTTATTTGTGGGTTGCACTTATTCTGCTTAACTATGTCCATATGTATGTCCTATAGTGTTTGTCACAGTGCATTACAACACACCCAACCATTACTGTAATAGAAGGTCTACTTGTCTCGTAACTCCGCTAAGGTGTTAATCGTTAATTTGATTTTTATAAGAATCGATTGATATTCTCTCACCTGAGCTATCTTCATCTATTTCATTCTTCAAGTCTCCAAGATCTACAGAACTAGTTAGTTGACTCTCTATATATCCTTGTTCATCTTCAACCAATTCTTTCTTAATTTCAGCTTTCAATTCCATTGCTAATAAATATCGATTAAATCAGGTTGTTCACTAATTGTTATTACCCTCCTTACCTTCTGGTTCATTCTTCAAACCTCCAATACCTGTTAATGTGAATAAGGGACTCCCTATGTTTCTTTCATTATTTTCAAAAAACTCTCCCTTGATTTCGACTTTAAATTCCATGGCTAACAAACTAAGCGAAGCGAGTGTTCAATCGTTCAATGATTATTTAAGTTTAAAAATTAAAAACAAAAATATATAAACAATAAACATAACCAAACAAAACAACCAAAGTGAACCAAATCACAGATCACTTAACTCAGAGGAAGTAGATGATCTGTGAACCAAATTCACACTCATAGGGCATTCTAACATGCTGTCAAAATTAAATCAAATATGGCAGCCGGTAGGCAAACATAGGTAGAGCCATGATACTAAGGTTTGTTCCAACATGAACTTTTGGACGGTCCAGAAACCGTCACAAAACTACTTGTACCGTTTGTTGTGCGCATGTTCGTAATTGTATCGCCCAGTTATCGTCCCATGACGGTAATCATATATTTGTCATTTTTGTTGGTGACAGTTTGTGTGCTTTTAGTCGATCAAAGGCTCAAAAACTTTAAAGAATTAAATCCTAGTGCGCAAGTCAGTCCAAACAGCACATTATGCATTTGCCCCATTACTGAAATGATCATCACGAAACCGTCACCGAAAGATCACAATTCTTGTTGGAACAGTGGGAAGGACGATCCGATGACGATCATATTTTTGTTGGAACGGATTTTGTTTACTGCGCAGAAGCGTTACCGTTTCGTGACGGTTCTCGGTCGTGTTGGAACAAACCTATAGTAAACATAGGTAGAGATCACGGTTATTAGACTTTATTACGGTTGTCTTGTCCGACGGTGGTGGGGTGACTTATATTTTTGACTTTACGTCACAAGAGTTTACATTCCCATATTTTTAAATTATTTTCGATCATTGAATGTGTGTTATTGTGTATATATGTGTATTATTTGTGTTATTATGAAATAATAAGACAAATAGTACACATTTTATCTTATACCGGGTGGTGAATCGTAAAAAGGGCCATAGGAAACTCAATGTAAAATTCTGAATTGTTGAATTCCTGTTTCCCTAATTATTCTACATCAAAAGTCATGAGATAATACTTGTAGAGAATTAAAATCTGTATTAAAATCAAAAGTTAAAATTGTTCTACGATTTAAATGCATTCCAAAATTTTGAAAAATATGATACATTTGCCACAATAGGTATGCGTGTAAAAGTAAGGCCACACGTTACTATTTAACTGACAGTGCTCGCACCATTGACTGAATAAAAAAATCTTTATTATTAATCCTTTCTCCGCAACGGAGGGTATCTTATAGTCTGTTCGCTAAACTCAGACGCAACTTTCTAGATATTTTAGTCGGTAATTTTGCCAATTTTAGTAAAATTGGCAAAAAATAATTACTAAATAGTTAATAATCACTAAATAGTTAGCAATTTTGCCAATTTTTGCAAAATTGACAAAAAACAAAAAAAAATATCGAATAAAATATCTAGCCAGTTGCGTCTGAGTTTAGCGAACCGACTATATCAACTGTATTGTTTTTAAACAATATATGATAAAATAAAAATATTGACAGTTCAAAAATGTGAACATTATTGCATTGTGTGTGGCCTAAGTTTGGGCTGAAAACTAAAATGTATTACATTTTTACAAAATTTTGGAATATGTTTAATTACGTAGACCAATTTTAACAGTTATTTCCAATACAGATTTCAATTCTCTTCAAATAGTTTCTAATGTCTTTTGATGTAAAATAATTATTAGGGAAGCTGGAATTCAACAGTTCAGAATTTTACATTGAGTTAATGCAAAACTTTGACGCATGTCAAAATTCTCAATGTGTTTTAATTGTATTCATTTTTTTCGAATCCTGAGAAAACTAATAAATATTTTTGAAGCATTTAAACTCAGAATGAAAGACTACATTATTACCGAGGGCTGAAAGTCCCTGAAAACTTCTATAATGTTTATTTTAATAAGTTACAGGGCTGAAAATAAAAGAGAAGTGTGATATTTAATTTCAAATATTTCATTCAATAGAATCTGCTTGTTTATTCTAAGGGGCTTTCCGCCCTCGGTAATAATGTAATCTTGCATCCTGCGTTTAAATTTTTCTAAAATACTTGGTTTTCTCAGGATTCGAAAAAAATCATATTACGATTCAAATGACAGTAAACTCTCGTGACGTAATCTCACCCTTAATGTTCATTGGTTAGTCGATTTAGGCAACCGTAGTAATGTCTAAGAACCGTGGGTGGAGATGAACCTTGGGTAGAGCCATGATACTTTATTTATAGTATCATGGGTAGAGCTAAAGTTCTTATGGAAATCCAACGTTGCCAGTTGATCTTGAGAAAACTGTCATCTGTCATTAGTCTCATTTATGAAAAGTGATTTATTTTTTATTTTTTGCTCGCCTTGTTTTCTGTTTTGTTGCCCTTGCCAGTGTATTTTATTTTAGTTGCTTTTTGAGTTTTTTTATTAAGGGTTTAGGCGCAAATTTTCGGCTAAAATGCTTTTTAAATGCATTAATTTTTTGCGAATAGAGAAAGCTAATAAATATTTTTGAAAAATTTAAACACAGAATGAAAAATTACATTATTACCGAGGGCTGAAAGTCCCTTAGAATAAACAATTTTTTTTAATACGTATTTAAAATTAAAAATCACACTTTTTTTTTCACAACTTTAACTTATTAAAATAAACATTATGGAAGTTTTCAGGGACTTTCGGCCCTCGGTAATAACGTAATCTTTCATTCTGCCCCTAAATTTTTCAAAAATACTTATTAGTTTTCTCAGAATTAAAAAAAATGAATGCATTTAAAAAGCATTAGAGCCGAAATTTTGCGCCTACGCCCTTAATGGCATAGACATTAGTCATTCAGTCAGTTGTAATAACAAATATACAATCCTATCCTTAATACAATACAATAATAATAATCCCATACAATACTGGTACAATAAAGGACAATAAAATGAATATCGGATAAGATGTACATTTAGGATAAAAAAAGGATTCAAATCCAAACTGAAATCATAAAAAATTTCATGCTCGCATACAAATCTTATGGAAATGTGTATGTGTCTGACAAGAAATCTATAATTTATATTTTTGTTGTGAGCCCGTAGCCAGCAGACTGGATATTGAATGGTGCATGTGTGCATGTATATTAAGTTTGATTAAATTTTTATAGAGGCAGTTTAAATGCTGTTAAAACTTAGTGCCTGCATTCAAAAAAGATATGATCAAGATCACCCTGTTTCCTGCAATGTTTGCAATTATCGTCTTCAATTACATTTATTTTAAATAAATGAGTTACCTATATTGCTTTTTGAGTTATATTTCAGTTATTAAGAGTAACTAGGTTTTTTATATAAAAAAATTTAGATGAAGTCTAAGACGAAGACGAAATTTAGGATGAAGTTAAAGGCCGCGTCCCACGATCAAATAATTTGATCAAACTGGTTTGAGCAAACAGAAAGTGACAGTTAGTGACGTCACATCCTGAGTGTTCATTGTGGATAATAATGAAAAATTTTAATTTTAAATAAAGTACAAACAAGTTGGACAACTCAATACAAAAAATTTGATCAAACTAGACTGAATAGTGAGAGCACAGATTTTTAGAATTTCAAAAAAACTGCAATTGTGACGTCACTTTGACGTACTTCCTCAAGTACGTCAAGTTTGCTCAAACTGTTTGATCAAATTATTTGATGGTGAGACGCGGCCTTAAAGGGTATCTCTATTTAAAATTTGAGCTTTTGTCTCCTCAGGAAGCAGGGGACAGAACCTGTCGATACGGTATTATAATATCCCAAAGGTAATTCAAAAAACCTCTAAGCCACAATGACTTGGGCAAGCTCTCCATTTTTATTGAAAATGGTAGAGGACTTCGGACTAAATTGACAACTCTGACTCTAAATGTTTCTAACAGCTACTTTGATGTGATCATATTTACTGAAACATGGTTAACACCTGATACAAGCGATGCTGAAATTGGTTTATTTAATTACGATATCTACACACAAGACCTGACACAAGAATCCATTAATTTCGACAGTGGAGGTGGTGTGTTAATAGCTGTTAAACAAGTTTTATCCCATCAGATGTTTCTGCTGGACAGGTGTTTGTTCAAATGAACAACAAAAATCATATTGACACCAAATGAGGATGCTATAATGGTAGATAGACTTTTTTATAAAAAATGAATGCATTGAGAAGAAAATTGAATTAATAAGACTTGCTTCAGTAAGTGTAAACATTGAAAGAACTATACAATGCCTAAAATCTTTAAAAATCAAAGTACAAGTTGCTTTATTCTTATTAAATAGTTTCCTTATATGAACTGATATAAATATTATTTGAGATATTGTTAACCTTTTTACAACAATACTTAGTAATGATAAAAATTAATTTATGTGTACAGTAGAACCCTGATTGTCCGTGCTCCTCGGGGTCAGACATGACATGGATAATTAAAATTTATTTCTTATATAGGGTGTCCCAAAAGTAGTGGAACGGTCGAATATTTCGCGAATTAAACATCGGATCGAAAAACTGAAAAATATGTGTTCAATCATTTTCAAAAATCTATCCAATGACACTAAACACCAACCCCACTACACCCCCTGGAGGTGGGGTGGGGGGTAACTTTAAAATCTCAAATAGAAACCCCTAGTTTTTCTTGCAGATTTGGATTCGTTACGTAAAAGTAGGCAACTTTTATCCAAGACATTTTTTCGAACTGTGGATAGATGGCGCTACAATTGGAGAAAACGATTTATCCTGATACCATAGGTAAATTATAGAAACGGTCTAATATCTCCAGAAATACACTTCCAAATGAGAAACCAAAGACAGGTTTTTAATATTTTTCGAAAACCTATCGACAAACACCAAACATGACCCTCTAACCCAGCCCGTGGAGATGGGCTGGGGGGTAAATTTAAAATCTTAAATAGCAACCCCCACTTTTTATTGCAGATTCGAATTCGTCATGAAAAATTAAACAACATTTATTTGAAACATTTTTTAAAATTGCTGATAGATGGCGCTAATAAATCGTATTTTTCCAATTAAAGCGCCATCTATCAACAATTCTAAAAAATGTTTCGAATAAATGTTGCTTAATTTTTCATGACGAATCCGAATCTGTAATAAAAAGTGGGGGTTGTAATTTAAGATTTTAAAGTTACCCCCCACCCCACCTCCAGGGGGTGGGTTGGAGGGTCATGTTTAGTGTTATTCGATAGGTTTTCGAATAGTATTAAAAACCTTTTTTTTGGTTTCTCATTTGGAAGTGTATTTCTTGAGATATTAGACCGTTTCTATAATTTACCTATGGTATCAGGATAAATCGTTTTTCGAAATTATAGCGCCATCTATCCACAGTTCGAAAAAATGTCTTGAATAAAAGTTACTTACTTTTACGTAACGAATCCAAATCTGCAAGAAAAACTAGGGGTTTCCATTTGAGATTTTAAAGTTACCCCCCACCCCACCTCCAAGGGGTGTAGTGGGGGTTGGTGTTTGATGTCATTGGATAGATTTTTGAAAATGATTGAACATGTATTTTTCAGTTTTTCGATCCGATGTTTAGTTCGCGAAATATTCGACTGTTCCACTACTTTTGGGACACTCTGTATAATAATATAATACATATATACGTATATACAGTGGAACCCCGATAACTCGGCCTCCGATAACCCGGAAGTCTGGCTAACCCGGACCGATTTTCATCAGACAAAACAAACATTTTTTTTGTTTGACTGAGTTTTTTTACAAAGAAATTAACAATACTGTATACAACTGTACGTAATTTACATGTATTGTCCATTCGATGGCTTAGTGTGAAAACCTCGTATCTCATTTTTTTTTCGAAAATGACATTTTGGTGGTTTTGGTTTGAAAACCTTGTATCTAACGATTTACATCTGTTAGAAAAATTCCAAATACACTAGACTATTTTCTACAGCCGAAAAAAGATACCACATATATATCAATTGCTCTCTTGATTTAGTGTGAATACCACGTATATTTATAACCAAGAATTTGATACTTAATTTGGAGTGTTTGTTTGAGAGGTTCGACTTGCAGAAATGTTTTTTGTGAACAACAAAAGGTAGTCCGGCATATAGGAACATTTTATGAACCTTAAATCAAAAGATTTGTATTGCATCGACCTAGTATTTGGAGGTGTGCAATAATAAGCTAGGAAAAATGAAAACCTCGTAAATAATAATAAACACAACCTCATTTGAGATGAAAAACACGTATATCAAGATATACGAGGTTATCATAGTTACTTCGGCAAAGGCTCTATATACTGCAAGGATATTTACGTGTTTTTCATAGTTAATATTTGTATTTCCAATTTAATAGCAACATTTAACACTTTTAGCTCTGTGCCAATATCAGATATTTGTCTCAATGTGCTCAAATTAAAAATACGTAACGTAATTTTTGTTTTAAGGTTATATTATGCAGAATATCAGTTTTTTGCCTCTCCTGTAAAATTGTAATTTAATGAGATACGAGGTTTTCACACTAAGCCATATGTATTTCATGTTTTCGCAATTATAATGGAGTTTACCTGTAGGTATATAGTATTTTATTATTTTTTACCATATTCTCCGGCTAACATGGATTTTCGATAACCCGGATTGGCCGCGATCCCGATTAATCCGACTTATCGAGGTTCCACTGTACATACATATGTACCTACCATAAAAAGATAATAGAAAAAATGAATCTTTCATTACGAGTCCTCTTCTTGGCTTACAGAGTTTCCGTCGAGTGAATTAAGGTGATGCTATTTTGATAAAACCTCAAAAATGCAACTTCAGTATTAGAAA
The DNA here is from genome assembly GCF_917563875.1 of Diabrotica virgifera virgifera. NCBI lineage: Eukaryota > Metazoa > Arthropoda > Insecta > Coleoptera > Chrysomelidae > Diabrotica > Diabrotica virgifera. The sequence goes on along the minus strand of NC_065451.1, from coordinate 150,187,233 downwards.
ACCATAGCACGGATAATCAGGGTTCTACTGTATATATTATCTGAATTCACATATGAGTGTAGTCAAGTGTGAATATTCTTTTCAAGTAAAAGTACCTATAAGAAATAAAACAATCTTTTAAAACAAGTTTTTTACTTATATAATTGGAATAAAACTGATAATACATACATACATACTTAGAGTTATTTTTTCATACATATTTAAAGCAACTGATATTAGTATTATTAGTATTTTATAATCCTATTGTGCTCAGCAGAAGTTAAAGAAATTTCAGGATCTTGAATTTAAAATGTATTTTATAAATTTATAAACTAGACAATCATCTGACAAACATTAAAGTTATTTACAATATCAAAGCATACTAATAAAACATGAACTAGTATATAGTAGACACTTAGGATATTGCCTTATTAACATTCTCCCTCAATACCTAAGGTCACCTATACTTTTACACTAAGTTTATTATATATAAACTTGTGCTTTTGAGTACCTAAAGCTTTTGTTAAAATATCTTTAACTGCTGAAAAGGTACTTCATGATATTCTCCCTCAAACGAAAGTTTTTGATTTTGTTCAAGGGGTGTACTAACAGTCTTACAATCAGTCATTTGAAATTTTTCAAGCAATTTCACAACATACTGATCTTGACTAAGTTTCAACTCGTTTTGCTTTCTATTTCGCTCAACTTTCATTCCCAAACAATATGAAATTGGCCCTAAGTCCTTCATACGAAAATGTATTTGTAATTCTGATTTTAGAAATTTTACCTCACTCACATCATTGTAAAAAATGAAAAAATCATCAACATATAATGCTATGATAACTACCATTTTATCAGAAATTTTTACAAAAATACAAGGTTCAATTTTAGATTGTTTGTAACCTAATTTTTGAAGGACTTGTGTTGCCTTTTCATACCAAAGCCTAGAAGATTGTTTTAACCCATATATTGCTTTATTTAATTTGCAAACTTTGTTTTCAAAACCGGGCACTTCAAAACCTTCAGGTTGAGACATATAAATTTCTTGATCAATGTTACCATTTAAGAAAGCTGTTTCTACATCCATGTGATCTGCTTCTAGATTTAGTTCAGCAGTCAATGCAAGTAAAAACCTTAAATTACTGTAACGAATAACAGGTGAAAAAGTCTCGTTATAATCTATGCCATGTTTTTGAGTAAAGCCTTTGGCTACTAAACGAGCTTTATAAGCTAAAATGTCACCATTCTGATCCCTTTTTATTTTAAAAACCCATTTGTTTTTTACAATGTTTTTGTTAGAAGGCTTATCTACTAGTTCCCAAGTGTTGTTAATTTTGAACGCATTCATCTCTTTTTCGATAGCTTTAATCCATTCAAAACTTCTCGAACCTGATAACGCTTCTGAAACAGTTGTGGGTTCTAAATCATCAATAGGAAGGCAAGGCATTGCATAACTAACTCTCTCATTATCAACTGCAAAATCATCATACATTTTTGGCATTCGTCTATCTCTTTTCGGATATCGCGAACTACATGTATCATCTACCTTTTGCTTTCTAGTATTTACATCATTTTCGTTTACACTTTCATGCACACTTTCAGTCATATCTTTCTCAAAATCATTGAAACTCTCTACATTACTTACTTCCAAACAATCATTCGCTTCATTCTCGCCACAATCATTCTCATTCACACTCTTACTAGTACTTGGACGAATTGAAACTTGATTGTTTTCTTGGACTGTAACAGTTTCAGGATCAGCAGGTTCATCTGTTTCAACTTCAGACAACTTTGGAACCATTGCAACTTCAATGTCAGTCTGTTCAAGAGGAAATGACATGCTTCTTTCTTCAAACGGTTTGTCATTCATTTTTTCTTCCAAAAATACAACATCTCGTGCAATTTCAATTTTGTGTGTAACAGGATCTAGCAGTCTGTATCCGGCAGATGTTTCTGAATACCCAACAAAGATTTTTTCTTTACTCTTCTGGTCGAGTTTCTTCCGCTTTATTTTTGGAACATGAGCATATGCATAACATCCAAAGATACGTAGAATTGTAAGGTCAACTTTGTTTCCAGACCATTTTTCTTCTGGAGTTTTACCTTTCAGTTTCTTGGTTGGTGATCTGTTTAATAAATATACTGCTGTGTTAGCAGCTTCCGCCCACATTTGTTTTTCAGCATTTACCTCGAACAGCATCGAACGTACTTTTTCGAAAATAGTGCGGTTGAACCTTTCGCCAACACCATTCTGTTCAGGACAATATGGCACAGTAAGTTCATGTTTGATGCCTTTGCTTTTTAAAAACTTGTTCATACGAGCATTGCAGTACTCACCACCATTGTCGCTTCTTAAAACTTTAATTTTTCTTTCAGTTTCAGTTTCGACTTCTGCACAAAATTCTTGAAACTTCTCAGGAACTTCGTCCTTTGACTTCAAAAAATAACAAAATGCTTTTCTTGTATGGTCATCGATAAGGGTAAACAAATATTTTGAACCAGCATATGATGGAACCTCCATAGGTCCAGCTAGATCTGAATGAACCAAATCGAGTTTATTTTTAGCAACTTCTTTGTTTGGATTTTTAGGAAATGGTTTTCTGGCATGCTTTGCCTTAATACAGCTTTCGCAAAGCTCAGGTGTTTCTTGTTTTTCATAGTGTATACCAGTTGCCATACCATTTTTTAATAGATCCATGCTAAAATGGTTTAAATGACCCAATCTTTTATGCCATAACATCTGTGAATTTTGAGGTTTAGCAATGTTAACTTTTTCTTTAGCCATTGTATTAAGTTTATACAATCCATCGAGATTTGTTGCTGTGGCTTCAGGTCTCTTCTTCACTGCTATCTTTTGATTGTGAAAAAGTCTGCATCCGTTGATGTCAAATATAACAGACCAACCATTGCTTACTAAGGCGTTCACTGATAAGAGATTTACCGATAGGTTTGGTACATACCTTACGTTTTGTATCAATTTTTCTTCTCGACTTTCTCTAAGTGTAACTGTAGCATTACCAGTTCCTTTTACTGTAAGCCTGGAGTCATTTGCCACCACAATCTCTTGACCAGAATTTTTGTTGGTAATTTCTGTTAAAATTTCGTATTTTCCGGTCATGTGTGAAGATGCACCGCTGTCAACGTACCATATATCGTCTTTCATGTTGATACCAAATGCAGCGAAACATGTTGTACCACCTTTTTTGTTACTTTTGCTTTGAGATTTACTTCTTTCGGGCGATTTTTCCATTTTCTTCTTAGTACATTGATTTTTGTAATGTCCTTTGGATCCGCCCCAAGTAGCAATTTTTCGACGCATTGGTTGTCAGTACAAACAAATGCACTGTATATAACGTTGCCACAGTGGACTTTCAGTTGTTTCGGCCAACGACCCCTAACCCGACTGACATTACGATGTTACAACGTTAAGTAATATCTTTAGTTATATGGGCAACTAAGTTATTACTATTGTGACAACTACATATCACAGTTAAGTTTTTTCAACAATCGCAACTACTTAAAAACGTTATAATGCTAAACTAATTTACGCCCATGGGTTTTCTGGCCGACTAGGTAGTTGTCTCTCACGACCCCAGCGGTGGGATCACGATCGGTAGAATGGTAGAATGCTGACGTCACGTTGCCTAGCAACCGTCGATTATCGCCTGCAAGCGTAAATTTGGTATCACGATGAATAGAATGGTCGTTTCCAGTCGAATTTTATCCCCACCCTTGTAGAATAAAAATCCTCCTCAAACTACCACTTCTTAGCTGTAGAAAGGACGGTTAATCTCTTTCTTTCTCATGTTGATAAACAAAAACAGAACCAATATGACAGATATTTATTTTTCCCGGTTCCGCATAGAATATTTTTGTCTATTGTTATTGTTTTTATGTTCACTAATATGTTTTACATAATATTTCAATCAACGGTTTTCCTCATAGACATCTAAAGAAAGTTTCTCGTGGTTTTTCATAGTGACTGTTTTGCAAAAATACAATTAGTTTTTATTTTGATATAACTAATAGCAGGATAACGAAGCAACAAACCTAAATAACATGTTTGGCTTTCCTTTATTTGGAGACATCAACTTTATTTCTTCGTGATACTGGTACCTTAAACCTCTACAGAATAGAATTTTGTCTCAAAATAGATTGGTGAATGTATCTACTTACACTGTATGTTTCTTAGATGAATAAAACTTTTTTCTACATAATTGTAGGTACATTTTGATTTTATATACCTACTGTTTAACAACCCATACTTATAGTAAATATAATTTATTCATTAGGTATAAATATTTTCTCCACTTGTTTAATAAACCTACCACTAATAACCCTAGTGGTTGATGCAGATAAAAAAAAGTTTGACCTTCACTGTGATTGTTTTTAATAAGTTATTTAAATTATTTGTAGTTTTTTTATAAAAATTTGTTTGAATTTAATCTTTCGATTGAAATTTAAAATGCTTATTCTTTTGCACACATTATTTGTATTCTGAAAGCTTACCTATATAAAGATGTTTAATGCCTGGTTGCATCAACAGATCTTAAACTTTAGATGTGCCTTAAGCTCAGATTGCGAAATATATGTATGTGTGGCATCATTGAGTCTTAGATCAGTTTTCAGCTTGGCACAATAATGGATTATTTATTTAGATAAGAATCGAAAATTATGGTGCAACGTGAGTGAAACTTAAAGCGGCCATATCGATGAGCTGGGCTGAGTTTAAGATTTGTTGGTGCTACCAGGCATAAGTTTAGTTAATAAAAATATATGATTTACTATTTTATTGGGAAAAAAGCCACAATTTAAGTGAAAAATGAGATTTATTGACGTTTTAACTTCCACTTCGGAAACAGTTATCGAAATATAAAATATAAATTAATATAATAAATTTTAATTTAACTTATTAATGAGTACTAAAATATTAATTAATATTTTGTATTTCAATAACGATTTCCGACTTGGAAGTTGAAACGTTAATAAATTTTATTTTTAACTAAATCGTGGATTATTTCACAATAAAATAGTATATTGCATACGATATCACAAAGAAGCAGCTTCAGAACAATATAAAAATATATGTAAATTAACTACAGAGGACAGTCTGACTTTTACAAAATTAACCTTAATTTTTGTGAAATATTTTTTCTCAAAAAATGCATTGTTTCTGCAGAAAAACCTCAGAATCCTCTTACTATTATCATTATAATTTTCAGGTTGAAATAAAAATCAATAATGGGTAAAACATAAACTTTATTTAAACTGAAGAATACATAAAAACAAATATAATCCATGAACATTATAAAAATAACAAAGACAAATCTTCATAACAAAGTTGTAGTACTTCTCTGTTACATCCAAAACATTTTCTTTCATAGGACTGAAAAAGCACACAGTATTGTCTTAACATTGTTTCATACCAAGACTAAAATGAGAACAAAGAATAAATCACAAATAAACCACAAATTTATGTAAATTGAAAAATAATGCAATTTTACTCTCTATGGCCAGTTTCACCAACAACAAATAAATCAGTGAATAGTGTGATAATTTAAAATTAAATTGACGAATTTTCTTTGTTACAGATATTTAAAGTGAGATTAACTCGTCAATTCATTTGAAGAGTAAATATTTATTTGATAAATAAATAAAATAAGTACTATTTGACGTTAGAGAAACATAGTTGTGTCAGTTTTATCAGTTGAATAATTTTATTCATCGAATAAACTACTATTCATCTTTGGTGAAACTGGCCATTAGTCAATGAAGCTTTACAATTATTATTTCTAGTGCAAAAATAAGTAATAATATTAAACTACTTATAAAAATTATTATGAAACTTGAAATAAACATTTCTTTAAGAAATTTGATCAATGCATCCATAAAACAAAAGTTTTATGTTCAAAATACTTCATAATAAGATATAAAGCTTCACCGTCCAGCAAAGATAACTAAGAAGTGAAAGTAATCTTTGCCAGAATAGAAATGGAAAATGTTTTGATCTCTTATTTTAAACGATCTGCTGCAAAAAAGTTTTACATTTGAGTTTCTCCATATGAAGCATCATGTGTTGCACCTCCCCATCTAGCATCGATGTTTAAAATTTTTAAGTCTGGATCACACGCCTAAAAGATTGTAATTTTTTACTTATTCTTTATTTTGTTAGTCATTTTTTCAACACAAATATCAACAAATACTACAAATTTTTGCGATATTTGCAATATAATATATTATGTGATAATACATTATTTTTATAAATTGATTATTGGCAGCATATAGTACATAATATAATATTACAAGTAAGTAGTGTTATATAACAAGTGTTACAATTTGGACATTTTTAGAAAGATAACTTTTCTATTAAGATAGTTATGTTCCCGTTCCGTTGGAGCAATTATAGCAACATGTGTGCAAACTATGGCCCCTACACAGCCAGGAAAGTTAAACTTCTGCATAAATTTTCTTTTAAAATTCTCTTTTTGAACGAATGTAGTAGGAAAGATAATCGACTCTTCACTTAGATGTTCAATTGTTAAATTTGTTACATCATTTAAACGGTTGATAACAGTATTTTGGGCAATTGATATAGCAGTTCCATTTTATCTTTGTCATGGGGCACGATTCATTTTCGAACAAATTAAATCAAAACATAAAGTGACACATACGCCGATGTGTTTAGTATATTAGTATACAAAATGTATATACACGTCAACATTCATTTCACTTTATGTTTTGACTTAATTTGTTTGAAAATGAATCGCTACACATGGGAAAAGTTATAGCGGACGAAAAATAACTGATAGCTCTGACCGACTACTCTTTGATAGGAACTTATTGCATAAAAATAAGCGAGACAAAAATTGGCAGTGAAGGCTCAACACTGCTTGGATGAACGGATTATGACATATTATGAGGTATAAGCCTCTCAAAAAAATAGTTCACCATGTCTGTTGTTAATATAAATAGATCTACAAACTCCTAAAGTAAATGCATCACTTTCCCTTCTCATTATTCTCCTCTATATTATACCTATTTATTTTGTTTCTTAATTGCTCATTTCTTTGTATATGACCAAGTATCTGAGCAGGAAGCATCTAAACGTCAAACTATATCAGTATTTAATATAAACATCAAAATATATTAATAATAATTAATAATTAAATAGTTCACTATGTCTGTTGTTGATATAAATAGATCTACAAACTCCTAAAGTAAATGCATCACTTTCCCTTCTCATTATTCTCCTCTATATTATACCTATTTATTTCGTTTCTTAATTGCTCATTTCTTTGTATATCCGAGCAGGAAGCATCTGAACGTCGAACTATATCGGTATTTAATATAAACATCAAAATATATTAATAATAATTAATAAGTGATATGAACCTACAACTTATTGATGTGTTATTTTTCCTTTACAGTAACAGGAATTTATAGAAAAAATACCTACATAAAAATACCTTTATATAACAATGTTCCCTAGTCACAGGTAAAATCCAAAAATTTAGTGATTTCTAATAAAATAGTTCCAAACAAACATAAGACAAAAATAAACATAATATCTCAAATAAACGCAAATAATCACAAATAATAATCTTTAGGTTAGCTTTTTGAATGCAACCACCACAAAATAAAGACAACCACACGTCAAACAGCAATATTTTTAAGAAGAAGAAGCGATATTTTTACACGGCTAGTAGAATATCCGAACATTGCCGAGCACCGATTCTACTTTCCCAAGCGTGTTAACGTGATACCAAAATTGTCGATTGTAGAATTATTTTTGTGACGTCAGCATTCTACCATTCTACTGATCGTGATCCCACCACAGGGCCTTTACGTATAGTTCTATAGATGTGTGACACGTTTACGGCAACTTCAGGAGCAAAAAAATAATTTACTGTATAACCTTACTTTTTTCTTATTATTTTATATTTTATTTTGCTGGAAATTTTCGATTTATTTAACAACCTGTTTATTTGTTTTTTATTAACTGGTTTCTCCATTGTCCATTGTTTTATCAGTAGATTTGATAAGCTTAAATCTTTGTATCAGCTTTGCTAGACAGGGTTGCCAGGCCAGTTCTTACTCTTTCAGTACTATATCCGTTGCAAGATAATTTGGCTGAAACTCCGACAAAATATGTACTTTTTGTACATATTTTGTCTGAATTCCATCCGAATTATCTTGCAGCGGATAGTAGTTTTGCTTTCAAAAAATCAATAGAAATCAGTAGATTCTTTTTAGGCCCTGTAAATACAGTAAAATCTGTGTTAACGGTTACCTGTCAAAATCGCCCGGTTTCATAATCAACTTAAAGTAAACATTAAGTAAAGTTCACTTTAAAGTTGACATTTACCCATATATTAATTGTGATAAAGGTAGGTACCAACTTACTTAAAATTTAAAATCCACTTTAACTGATTATGAAACCGAGCGTTACAATCATTTTGAAAATTCTCTAAACCAATTATATGAAGATTTCCTTATTTAGATCTGGTATTTACCAGTTTCATTTCTCTGTCCACCTATTATCATCATCTACGTCCTGAATCTTATTTTCGGTAATGACATTGGGAAATTGTAACAAAATGTCTGAAAATTAATTTAGAAATGGGGTGAATATTCTCCTTTTCATGAACATTTTTCAGTGCGTCACAAATTATAGAAAAAAAGGTAAGTCCGTGATAATACATATTTATGACATTTATTCTAACGTGACATTTTAGTTAAATCTGACAGTTGTCAAATTTTATTTTCAATTTGGAATAAAACCAAATCAATTGTGTCTATTGCATTTATAAAATGGTATTTTCTTTCATTTGTATAGTCTTATAAATTGTACAGATTATATTGATAATATTATTATTTTATTTAATAAATAATTCTTTTTTGATTATGGCGCCATCTATCGACAACTAGAATAATCACCGAACTAGAATAATTACCGAAGTATTCCCAGACGCGCCTTTTTTTCTGTCACATACAATTTAATGCGTTAGAGAGAAATCGAAAAACTGTGACGCACTGAAAGATGATCATGAGAAAAAGAATACTCAAATAATTTGATCAAACTGGTTTGAGCAAACTGAAAGTGACAAGAAAGTGACAGTTAGTGACGTCACATTCTGAGTGTTCATTGTGGATAATAATGAAACATTTTAATTTTAAATAAAGTACAAACAAGTTAGACAACTCAATACAAAAAATTTGATCAAACTAGACTGATAGTGAGAGCACAGATTTTTAGAATTTCAAAAAAACTGCAATTGTGACGTCACTTTGACGTACTTCCTCAAGTACGTCAAGTTTGCTCAAACTGTTTGATCAAATTATTTGATAATGAGACGCGGCCTTTAAAAAGCAAATTTTATTTTAGTGATAACAAAATATTGAAATATACCAAACATCTAATAAAAAACATTGCCTACTAGAATTTTTTAAATAATATCAAAAATATACCAAAACAGTAGATATCTACTAAATGTGGCAACGCTGTTAAGGAGAATGATGCACTTCATTGCACTGGTCACATGACCTCTGTCACCCAATAAGAGGGTGCGTTCTAAAGTGGTTGGGATAGTCGGTCCAGGCCGTGTTTGGTCATCGATTGGACTTCTCGGTTGTCTCATCCGTCTATGGTTGGTAATAAGGTATATTTTAAGTAATATTGGTAATGTTGTTTAATGCACCATTTTGGTTTTTTTGGGATGTAAAGAAAATAAAAACACAAAATATAAAAAATGCAGGCATTTTCTAATACATTTAAAAACACCATCAATACATTAAATTTATACAAAACATCTTTAACATAAATTCTGGCTTTTATATTAAAATTAGATTTTTTAAATTTACATATTTTTTGTTAAAAAGGTGATAAAAAATGAGCGCGTGTGTTTTTTAAAGGTGGAATATCCATATTTGACGGTAATCTGAGATGCGTTTATAAATTTCACATCAGGTAATTTTGTTTAAGTCCTTAATTTATGTATTTCTATAAATTTAAATACCTGATATGATGTCAAAATAGTTTCCTTTTTATATAGGTAAAAAAACATAACCAGTCCGACTCTTTGAGCAACCATTGCACGCAGGCACTTTTTATAGTCGCTTCAGTTGTCTTATGCAACGCTTAAGGTTGCCTAGGCAACGTCAAGACAACTCAAAAATCGTCCACCAAATTAGTGCAGAATTGGGTCGTCTTCTAGGCAATAACAACGTTGTAACAAAACGTTGCCACGCGGTAGACAACGTTGTCGCGTCGACAAATTGCTACTTGAGGCATCCCCAACAATGTGGTACTTTTTTAAATTTCTGCGCCGAGAGTGCATTGTTTTCTTCACGTTTACCTTTTTGCCATTTTTTGTCTTGCAAGAGTTTGGTCTTAACAAAATCAGCTGTAATGTCAACATTTGAATTTTCCAGAGCCATTACCATTGGGTCATATGCTTCTGAGAGACCCTGCAGCATGATTGCACCCAAAAATTCATCATCGATCGGTTTTCCAATAGAAGATAGTTGCTGAGATAAGTACATCGCTTCGTTTACGTAATCTTCCATTGTACTAAAATTGGATAGTTTAATTGAACATAGATTTCGTAGTAAACGAAGTCGACGATGAAGACCTTTATCCTCAAATGCTTTTTCAAGTGCAAGCCATGTCTCTACAGCTGTTTTGCATTGCATTACATGAGGATATGTACTCTTATCCAGAGAAAGTATTATTTTTGAAAGTGCGTTCTCCTCGTGACGCTTTTTTGCTGGATTGTCTAAATTAACAACATTATTACCATCATTAGTATTATTACCAGCTGGTTGAATCTCTGGCTGAACACAATACCATAAACCATCATACTTCAGGAGAGCAGTCATTTGGAATTTCCAGGTACTGTAATTTTCTCTGCCTCTGAGTTTTTCAACACTTCCAAGTCCCGAATGACCATTTTCAGCCATCGTACAAAAAACAAATCTTTAAGTTTTTTTTTTGCTGCAAAATATTCTTCTAACTGGAGAGGCCCATAACCTATTAGTATTATTAGTATTTTATAATCCTATTGTGCTCAGCAGAAGTTAAAGAAATTTCAGGATCTTGAATTTAAAATGTATTTTATAAATTTATAAACTAGACAATCATCTGACAAACATTAAAGTTATTTACAATATCAAAGCATACTAATAAAACATGAACTAGTATATAGTAGACACTTAGGATATTGCCTTATTAACAACTGATTCATAATTTTTTCCCACGGAAGGGTACAGTATTTTCTTTAAAATTGGAATTATACAATTGGTTGACTTTAAGTGGCCAACTTGGGCTTTTATTTTTATCATAAGTAAATAAATGGCAATAAATTGTCCCAGTTTCTTGCAGTCACGTCAGCTTTTTTCATGCTTCTCCAGTTTGGTTTAGCATAGCTAAAGATATTTCAACAGAGTTACTGTAGCTTACTTCAACATTATTTGAGTAAAATAGAGCTAAATCATAATTTAGTACAATATCAGTAGCCCATTTATCAGCAGACTGGTAGGACTTTATTGTTGACTATGTTGTATTATTGTTTTTTAAATTATCCCCACTGTTGTTTGATGTCTGTGGTGCTTAATTTTATCAAATTTTCCATGGTATGCCTGTAAGCAATAAAAAAGAATTATAAACAAAGTTGCAGTGAAATGGTTCTTTTATCAAACCATTATGTAATCACTTATCGAAAAATATATAGCAATGTGCCAATTATATGTTTGCATTTACCTGAATTTCCAGCTTTACATGTACAATTACATAGGTACAAACATTTTTAATATCAATAATTTCAATTTACAATTATAATGGTTTTTGGTGGGGTTGTCCTTTCAAATTTCCCGTTTGAAGGCACAATCACTGCGGTTTTCCCACTAGATGATAATATTTCACAAGTAATAATACGGTTGGTATCTAAAATTGCTTTCCTTTCTACTAACTACTAAGGTTCTTTTTCTTTTAAAATGTGTTTAAAATATCCTTATCCTATCAAAAGTTGTCAACAACATAACCAAACATAAACATAACAAAGATCATCAGACAATAGGGAGTTTTTGTGCACACAAATACGTAAACGTAACCCAAGGTTCATAGATAGGGGTTAGGTTATCTCATAACTATGTGGGCGGAAGCGAGAGGGAGGGGAATGCCTACGTCACTCGTACGACAAAGTCAAGTTTGACAGTTGTATGTGGTTATATTTCCGCATATTTTTGTGGAATTTTCTTATAATATCGTTTATTTGTTTAATATTTGTTGAGTTTTTAAGCATATAAGGACTATATTACTATAATTACTTATTTGGGTCCTATACAAAGGCAGTAATGACTTGTGAAGTGTGTTTTCGTAACCGTGTAAGGTTAGTTTAACAATTATAATATTACACATAATAATATGTAGTTTTGTATGTTATAATAATAAAACATTTTTTAGATGAGTGGTGGTAACATTTGTAGCATAGCTATATGTAAAAGCAACTCCAAAATTCCTGAACCAGATGGAAACAAAATAATGTTTTTGGACATTTCCCAAATACCTTAAATTATCAAACAATAATGGATAATAAAATGTTACAATATAAATGGGCCTCTAAACATAAGAAAATAGGTAGCAAACATTTCCTCGTGTCTGAATATGTTAATATTATGTTACGTCTTTTTTATATTTTAACCTAATAATAAATTATTTATATTATTCGTTCTTTTGTTGTTGCATACCACCAAAAATGATAAAAGTGCTGCACATTCCACGAAAAACATAATAAGTAAGTACCTACATATTAGTATTTTTGATTTTAAACTTTTTCTTCTATTTTTTTGGATTTTTGTGCTAATTAAATTGTTTTCTCCATTTAAAACACACATAATAAGTGTTAAATGAATTCTAGTTTTTTGTTAGCAGACTATTGATTTTTAAGGGAAAAATTGATATAATTACCAATATAAGAACCACTTAAATATACCTATACCCAAGAAAATCTCAAAATATATTGCAAAACCTAAGTTTTTGAACCTTTTATTAGCATTGACTCTTATGACAATTTTAAAATTGTCGTACGGATGACGTATTCCCGCCTTTAAAAAGCCAGCCTTTGATTGGTCTACAGTTATGAGACAACCTACGCCCTAATCTATTAACCTTGAACGTAACCCATCTTTTTGACATATACGCTTGCGCATTAATGGTTGAACTCCCGTATCTCGATGCGTATTACCTAAATTAGGGAGTTTTTGTTGCTACGTAACGTACGCATCTCCGTATGCGTAAAGCAACTAACGTGTCGTAGAGGATGAATGTTAAAATAGGTAGTTTTTGTAACTGCCTTAACGTAACGTAAAGCAAATCGTAAAGTCATTTTTAAATTCCGTTGACATTTAAAAAAATAAAACAATGTTCACACAATATACAATTAATATACAAATGTAAAAAAAGATAAATGAATGATGAAATTGTATGGTTTTAATTGCTTCTATTTAAATATAAAAATATTATTTTTCCTTAGGTTAAAATTGTTTTATTTTTGTTTATACCTACTTTTTAGTTGTAAATTATTGTATACCTACATCAGAATTCCAGTAGGTATAATGTAAATAGTGTGGTAATATTTATTTGAAAATTTTACTGAAACTAGGTCATTTGTTTATCTAGTTATTAATTGTGGTGATCACTGTATTTCTTAAATTAATACAAGATTTGTTTGTTTTGCTTTATTAATAGACAACTTAAAAACAATAAAATTTTAAATCTATTATGAAGCTCCAATTTCCAATTACAAACACAGAATAATTTTACTCAAATAGACTAAACCAATAACCAATATAACCTTAAAATGTTTATAAACAGGTAGTACGCTGATGAAATAATGTTCATTTGGTAGGTAATCGGGCAAGATCCTCGTGTGCATTCGGTGACTTTCGGCTTGATAGGGATGCGTATGAACCTAACGTACCAGCCCGTAACCTTAGGTAATACGTATCGCGATACGGGAGTTCAACCATTAATGCGCAAGCGTATATGTCAAAAAGATGCGTTACGTTTACGTATTTGTGTGCACAAAAACTCCCTAGTAGCGCTCTGATACGTACGTGAGAACGCATCCCTATCGAGACGAAAGTCACCGAATGCACACGAGGATCTTGCCCGATTGGCGATTACCTACCAATGGCTACCAAATGAACATTTCATCAGCGTACTATGTACCCGTTTATAAATATTTAAGGTTATATTGGTTATTGGTTTAGTCTATTTGAGTAAAATTATTCTGTGTTTGTAATTGGAAATTGGAACTTCATAATAGATTTAAAATTTTATTGTTTTCAAGTTGTCTATTAATATAATTGTCTATTAATTTAAGAAATACAGTGATCACCACAATTAATAACTTGATAAATAAATGACCTAATTTCTGTAAAATTTTCAAATAAATATGAACAAACTATTTACATTATACTGGAATTCTGATGTAGGTACAATAATTTACAACTAAAAAGTAGGTATAAACAAAAATAAAAAAAATTTAACCTAAGGAAAAATAATATTTTTATATTTAAATAGAAGCAATAAAAACCATACAATTTCATCATTCATTTATCTTTTTTTACATTTGTATATTAATTGTATATTGTGTGAACATTGTTTTATTTTTTTAATGTCAACGGAATTTAAAAATTACTTTACGATTTGCTTTACGTTACGTTGAGGCAGTCACAAAAACTACCTATTTTAACGTTCATCCTCTACGACACGCTAGTGGCTTTACGTATACGGAGATGCGTTACGTTACGTAGCAACAAAAACTCCCTAATGACAATTGACAGTAATTGATAGACGTCTCTTCTCATATTTGAAGATGTGGCAACAATGTATTTCCATAAGAACTTTAGCTCTTCCTGGCAAACATAAGTTTAAGCCGGGACTCAAACGACTCTTGTATGTACTTGGCGAATAATCGTCACTTGCGTATACTTGTCATGTCATCTGAGTGGGTTACTCGTACAATTATTTGTCACTCGTTCGTCTTCCAACTATTGCCGGTAAAAATGACCCGAGAACTGTAGGCGTTATTGTCATAAAAAACGCTTATTGCCTAATAGGAAGATTGCAGATCTCTATAGGGCTAATAAAAAAAATCCATTGAATATTCTTCATCAACATATGATCTAGCTTCATTGTCATAGATATTTTCATCCCATAACTTTGAATTACTCTTATGATTAGAATCAATACACTTATTAAATGAAAGATCATCAATATCAATAGCATCATACCACTTCTTAACAGTTTCTTCAAAATATTTGTCCAAACCAATTATTTTTTCAAGAAAGTAGCCACATTTCACAATAACGACTTTTAATACCAATAGACAGGTGTGTCTCACAAATTACGATCACTTTATTTTACTCTGTATTTAAAGCACAAGTTCTCATACTGATTCTAAATTGAATGGAAGGGTCACTGACCAGTCAGATTAGGAGAAGTGGGTTTCATAAAATCAGAGATAATAACAAAAGTATATTGAAGGTGGTCTCACTAACACCTTGGCTGAGCTTAGAGATATTTATCTAATTTATCAACTTATGTTGAGGGCATTACAAAGCATATATGTCCAGTGTAGTGAACCTTTGTCACAATGCGTTACCACACAGTTGATGCAGCCAACCACTAGTGTAATACAAGGTCTATTTGTCTCATAACGCAGCCAAGGTGTTAAGGGTTAATTTTATTTTTTATAAGAATCGATTGATATTCTCTAACCTAAGTTATCTTCATCTATTTCATTCTTCGGTAAAAATCCAGGGTGCAGCACAAACAACCGACCCGACCTAACAAACTAAAAAATAACAATAAACTGTTTAAAAATGCCGAAAATGCGTCAATGCATGAATCTACCAATTTTTCAAAAAACAGTTGCCAAATTTAGAGGTTTGCATAAATATTCCAAATCAATGGTACGCTTAAATGGACAAAAATCGATGTTTTCATGTGAAATTATCTTTTGTCATTCACATGGCAACATGGTTTCCCGAAATCAGTAACAGTACATAACCACGAAATACATCAAATTTCTTTCCAAACTTGAAAGTGTATTCTGGGAATCCCACAGAATTTATTTATTAAAATATAATCATAAATCACTATAATATTAATAAACTTGATGTAATCTAACCTAACGTAACGAAACCTAACCAGGGCCTGGATTCCGTGCACTGTAGATATCTACATGTCGCTTTCTATCGATGTCAATTTTCGTAAAAATATTTGAATTTTAGCTTTAATTGAATTATTTTCTAGTTTTGCTAGGTTATACTCTAATTGATGCTGAAGTGAGACTTAGTAAAACAAGAAAATATTTGAATTAAAACTAAAAATTAAAATATATTGACACTGCGCATATCGCTTTCTATTAATGTCAATATATTTGAATTTTTAGTTTTAATTCAAATATTTTCTTGTTTTACTAAGTCTCACTTCAGCATCAATTAGAGTATAACCTAGCAAAACTAGAAAATAATTCAATTAAAGCTAAAATTCAAATATTTTTACGAAAATTGACATCGATAGAAAGCGACATGTAGATATCTACAGTGCACGGAATCCAGGCCCAGAACTAACCTGACCCTTGTAATAAAGCAGTCATTTTGTGTTAAAAATGCGTCAGAATAAGTAAAATGACATATTTAAAAATTGAAAAATTGTAATTTTCATGAGAAAACATATTTTATATAACTATGGCAACACTGTTAGGATTCTCCTTCTTGGGTTTATAAAACGGTTGTCATTCCTGTCGTTTCTTGTTGTTTCATGGTATATAATGGCGGAAAATGGCGGCGATTTTTAAAAATAAGACATATTTTAAATTGCAATTACATGAAAAGTAACGCCCGCCCCCAATAAAAAATTATTGTACAATTATCAGTAAGTGAAACAGAATTCATTGGTATAAATTTCATATCCGTAATCCGTCTACCCATTCAGTAAACTAGAACCCATTCTTCAAGTCTCCAAGATCTATGGACATAAGGTTTGTTCCAACACGACCGAGAACCGTCACGAAACGGTAACGCTCCTGCGCAGTAAACAAAATCCGTTCCAACAAAAATATGATCGTCCTCGGATCGTCCTTCCCACTGTTCCAACAAGAATTGTGATCTTTTAGTGACGGTTTCGTGATGACCATTTCAGTAATTGGGCAATAGGGTTTTTCATTGATTGTCATTTGTTTCGAGCTTCTGTCATGTATCACATAATATTAATATATCTACGGCATACGTCTTTGGTTTTTATCATTGGATTACCGTCATCGGACGATAACTGGGCGATACGGTTACGAACATGCGCACAACAAGCGGTACAAGTAGTTTCGTGACGGTTTCTGGACCGTCCAAAAGTTCATGTTGGAACAAACCTATAGTTAGTTGACTCACTATATATCCTTATTCATCTTCAGCCAATTCTTTCTTAATTTCAGCTTTCACTTCCATTGCTAATAAATCTCAATTAAATCAGGTTGTGCCCATCAGACCCAGGGAATGGAGAGAAAATTGAAGCGGTTCGATATAATCTAGAAAGTTTAGAACACCACAGTACAAAAATTCTATACAGAAGCCGACTAGATAATATATTGGATGAAGGAACACTGACGCAAAACATAGAAAACGTACACCAACACATTATTTCAAGTATACACCAAGCCGCCAAAGAGGCGCTAGGTATAAAAGAAAGTAGAATATTTAAAGGTAATAGCTGGTGGAACGAACATCTACAAACACAAAAAGAAAATAAACAACAACTATACCAAAAATGGTTAAACACTGGCCGGATAGAAGACAAGGAAAAATACAGAAACGCCCTCAAAAAATTTAAACAAGACGTATGGCAGATAAAAAATGATTCATGGGAAAAGAAATGTAATGAGTTGGAAACATATATAGGTGGTAGGAGAAGTAGAGAATCGTGGAGGTTTATCAAAACACTGAGATCAGATACAACAGAAAATGTAAGGCTTGACAACATAACAACAAATACATGGGAACAGCATTATAAATCTTTGCTGACTGAAGACCGCCCACAATACATACAAGAAGAATCAAACCCAGTAATAGTAGAAGGTGAAGAAATAACAATAACAACAGAAATGGTACAGAAAGCTATCTCACAATTAAAAAATGGTCGGGCACATGGCCCTGACAATGTTCCCGCAGAACTAATAAAATCAGGTTCAAAGAAATTAATCCGAATGATCACAGAATTCCTTCACAGAATTATTAACGGAGAACAAGTTCCGAAAAGCTGGAAAGAGGGCTGGATCTCTTCAATACACAAAAAGGGAAGTAAAAGTGATGTCAACAATTATAGGGGAATAACTGTAACAAGCACAATGAGCCGTTTATATGGCAGAATACTGAAAACCATTATTTGCGAAGAATATCAACCCTATGAATCCGAAGAACAGTGTGGTTTCAGGGCCGGCCGATCTACGATTGATAATATATTCTGTCTAACACAGGTTATGGAAAAAAGACTAGAACGTGGACAAGACACACATATACTTTTTGTCGACCTAACGAAAGCATATGACACAGTGCCCGTGAAAAAATTGTGGGAGGTTTTGGACAATACACACATATCTGCAACTGTCATCAAAGCCATACAATGCCTCTATAAAGATTCTATGTCAAGAGTAAAGAGAGGTAACCATCTGTCATCTAGCTTCCAAGTAACAAAAGGCCTTAAACAAGGGTGCTGCTTATCTCCCATTCTTTTCAATATATATACCGACGGTGCTCTCAGACTTTGGAAACAGAAATGCAGTGGTATGGGTATACCAATCGGAGACATAACATTATACACTTTGAACTACGCAGACGACCAGGTGGTAGTTGCCCAAGATAAGGAAGACTTAGAATATATGACCAGAAAATTGATGGAAGAATACAGGAAATGGGGTTTAGAGGTAAACATAAGGAAAACACAATATCTACACATCGGTAACCAAATACAACAGGAGGACCTAGATCTTGACGGAAGTGACTACATCAGGGGTTGTACAGAGTATATATATCTAGGGATTAAATTAACAAATAGTGGAAGAACGGAACCCAGTATAGATGATAGAGTGACGAAGGCTAGAAAGGTTACTAGAGCCCTAAACCCTGTCTTATGGCAACATAACATAAATTTAAATACAAAAATGAGGATGTACGACGCTATTCTGAAACCAATTTTAACGTATGGCTCCGAAGTGTGGCAAATGACAAAAAAATCCGAAAATAGGCTGCTTACCACTGAAATGGATTTTTTTAGAAGATCTGCCAGAATATCGAGATGGGACCATGTTCGAAATGAACAGATCAGAGAAAAAGTAGGTAAGCAGAAAACAATAGTGGACGAGGTACAACGAAACCAACTTACCTGGTATGGACACGTCCAACGAATGGGAGATGAAAGATTACCAAAAATTACAATGAGATGGATGCCGCCAGAAAAACGGAAAAGAGGAAGGCCACCGACCTCCTGGAAACAAGGAATTACAAAAGCCATGTCAGAAAGAAATCTTCGAGAAAATGACTGGCTAGATCGACAGGCTTGGCGTTTGGGTACCGGAAGGCGTAGAACGCTATAGAACCGGTTATATATATATATATATATATATATATATATATATATATATATATATATATATATATATATAAATCAGGTTGTTCACTAATTATTATTACCTGTTTTACCTGATGTATCTGCTGGTGCATTCTTCAAACCTCCAATACCTGTTGATGTGAACAACCGACTCCCTATGCCTATGCATCTTTCATTATTTTCAAAAAACTCTTCCTTAATTTCGACTTTAAATTCCATGGCTAACAAACTAAGCAAGTGAACAATGAATATGTATTTAAGTTTAATACGTTTAATAGCATTAAATAAAATACTACAAACAAAAACAAATAAATATAACCAAACAAAAACAAACCACCACACAAACGTCAAACGACCAGAGGGCCTAGATTCCGTGCACTGGGACGTCGGAATTGTCAAATAGCGAATAGTTGACAGTTTTTACTTTTTGATAAAAAAACCTCATCAAACCTAATTTAATTTGAAAATAGTTGTTAAATTTGTTAATTTTTTATTTATCGTTGATAAGAAGTCGAGGTCCGCTGGGATGAACAGCCTCGGCTTCTTTTCGCAGTGAATTATCTCTTGTGATTTTTGTTGTGTTTGACGTTTGATTTTTTGGAAGAAAACTTGAAATAGACAGATCTGTGACTATCGTTCGAGGTGAACGGACGACTTTTGAAACTCATCCAAAGGGTAAGGGCCAAACCTATCTATATTTTCCTGTTAATTTCTAATTTGCATCGACTGGCATAGATTTTAAATTCGTCAATCTGCCGCATAAGATGGAGGAAGAAGTTCCTCCCGATCCTCCTCCACCACCTGACCCTCCTAATAAAATCAACCAACATGAATGTCAATCTCAACCTCCAATTATTCAGAAAAGTCTTAAAGGAAAAAAACAAATACTATATTCGGAGACCGACATAGGTCCTTATGAAGTATTTGTCCAGGGTCAGGATAAAAATATTGGAGATTACCACGTGTTAAGTATAGCTAAATCTATTTCCGTTTTAAAAATTAAAGACATCACGAAAATCAGTAGAAAAGGTAAAAACAGGATAGGGGTATTATTTGCCACTAGAAAAGCAGCCAACGATTTCGTTGTGAGGAAAGATTGGGAAGCCCTAGGGTATGACGTGTTCATTCCATTTCATCAGATTTCTTGTAGGGGTATAGTAAGGGGAGTTAATAAAAGATTCACAGAGGAAGAAATAAAGGAGGCATCAGAAACAAACTTGGCTTTATGTAAGATATTAAGTGTTAAGCGAATGAATCGAAGAGTACAAGTAGATTCAAAGATTGAATTTGTCTCCACGGGAACTATTAGCATAACTTTTTCAGGAAAAACTATTCCTAAAGAAATTTCCATATATCAACTACCAATGAGGGTCACACCATTCATCAGCCCTGTTCTTCAATGTGGGAATTGCTTATTTTATGGCCATTCTACGAACCAATGTAGAGGAAAAAAGAAATGTGCTAGATGCGGAACTTATCATGAGGATTCTTCATCTAATACGTGTACAAAATATTGCATTTTCTGCAAATCTTCTGACCATGAATCAAGTAGTCGTAATTGTAGAGAGAGAGTCAGACAAAAAGATATTAAGGATCTAATGTCCTTTTCTAATCTATCTTTTTATGAGGCAAGTCAGCAGGTTCCTAGGATCTCTAATATTTCATCTTTCAACTTAAACGATTTCCCCCCCTTACTTAACGATCAGAATTATTCCAATGGCATCTTACCACAGGAGAGGAGGTCTGCAGCCTCAGCTCAATATTCAAAACCTTTTAGTCAAGTCACTCAATCTCCACAAAAAAGAAGAAGACCTTCAATACAAGAAAATACAGGTTATGATAAAATCTCCCACCAAGGACTACTTATTAATCCATCAGGTAGAAGAATAAATGAGCCCTCAACTTCAAAATTCAATCCTGCTCATGATTCTCAAATCACTAACTCACAATCTTTATCCCAACTTCATTTGGATTTCAATCAGGCCATGTCTATGCTGAACCAATCTCACAGGGAGCTCGTCATGACCTTCATTGGGGACTTAATAAACTCAAAATCATACTCCATCCCTTACAATATGGTAGATCTAAAGACCAGCATAACTAAAAATGTATCACCTTTCAATACAAATGTAAACCAGAGTCGGAGGGGAATAGAGGATCTCGAGCCTGAGGATTCGAGATCTTCTGACTCCTTGGTCTAGCAAACATACTCTATATAATGAATCCTAACACTCCGATAACTATTATTCAGTGGAATATACGTTCATATAACACTAATTATGACAATCTAAAAATCCTTATAAAAACCTTAACCCAGATATAATCCTTATTAGCGAATCTTGGCTCTTAAACCAACATGTTATAAGATGTAGAGGGTATCAAATAATCAGAAAAGATCGAGAGGATGGCTATGGCGGATTAATTACTCTTATCAAAAACAATATTGATTATAGGGAAATTCAAATTGCCAATCCAGGCTTCAATCATGATGTCCAATTCCAACTCACATTTCTCCCTAACTTTAATTTGAATATTCTTAATACATACTGTCCGCAAGACAACTCTATCTCCAAATCCAACTGGTCTTCCCTTGTGAAATCACTTAATAAGCCATTTTTAATCATGGGTGATCTAAATTGTAATCATAAGGCATGGGGTAGTTCTAGAGACAGTCACAATGGTAGGATTATTTTTGATTCTTTGGAGGAACTTGAGCTAGTATTTCTCAATGATGGGTCTCCAACTAGATTGGTGGCCCCAGGAGGCAGTAAGTCGGTAGTAGATCTAACAATGGCATCAGTCGATGTGGCAGCCAGGGTGGGCAAGTGGTCCACTATTTCAGATACTGGAACTAGTGACCACTTCCCCATAATATGTCAGTTAAATGTATGTCTTCAATCTCCCCCGCATTCATGTAAAAGAAGAAATCTAAAGAAAGCTGATTGGTCTACTTATCACAACACTTTAAACAGCATTTTCTCAGCTTCTCCCAGGGAAGATTACGAATTTTTTACTAACTCCATATCAGCGGTAGCTGATGAAACAATTCCTTGGCTTCACCCTGCTAATAATTCCAAATACCACATTCCATGGTGGGATGACTCATGTGCTGAAGTCGTCTCTGCGAGAGTGTCTGCCTTAAAAAAATTTAAAAATATCCCCTCAATGGAAAACTATATCGAGGCTAAAAAGAATATAGCCAAATCAAGAAAATTCCTAAAATCAAAACGTAAAAATAGTTTCAGGCTATTTTGCAGTAAATTAAATAGAAACACTCCTCTAAAAGTTGTGTGGGAGAAAATTAATAAGGTATCGGCTTCGAAACCTTCAATATATACTCAATTGCCTTCTACTCCTATATCCCACGAAATTATATGTTGCTTAACCCCTCTTTCCGCTGTCAATAAAGTATTGGTTAGATCTCCTCAAGCCCTAGAACCGCCATTTGCTCTCGACGAGTATCAGAACTCCCTCTCAATTAAATCTGACTCGGCTCCTGGTTTGGATCAGATTTCCTACTCCATGTTAAAAAATCTTCCCGTTGTTGGATCTTTGTTATTAATTCAACTTTTCAATGAAAGTCTTAGAACGGGTATAGTTCCTGTTCAGTGGAAACAATCAGTAATTTTACCTATAATCAAAAAAGATAAAGATTGTAATAATCCGTTAAACTTTAGACCAATAGCTCTTTCTTCATTTGTAGGCAAAATGCTCGAAACTCTTATAAAGAATAGAATAGAGTGGACTGTGGAACATAATAAGATTTTTAATCCACTACAACTAGGATTTAGAAGGGGTAGAGGTTGTACGGAATGCCTTACATACCTCAACTCAACAATTCAAATAGGCTTCGCTCTAAACCAATACACTATTGGCATCTTTCTAGATATCTCTTCTGCTTATGATAATGTCAATATATCACTCCTGTATTCCAAATTATTAAAGTATAACATTCCAACCCAACTGGCTAATTTGATTTTCTGCCTTCTAAATGACAGAGAGCTATTTGTCAAAGACAAACTGGGACAAACCCATGGCCCAAGAAAATCAAGTCTGGGACTACCCCAAGGTTCCCCATTAAGCCCTATCCTCTTCAACTTATATTGTCTTTCCCTGTATAATATAATCCCCTCTTCATGCAAACTAATTCAGTATGGAGACGATTTAGTTCTTCTCATTAGAGGGAGTGATATTAATGAATTGGTAATTAATGTAAATAAATTCTTGATTCAGATGGAATCATGGTTGCTAGACCACAATTTAAATCTATCTCAGAACAAATCTTCTGCAATATTATTTACAAAAGGAAACACGAACATCTCTCCCCCCAACGTAATATTTTGTAACCAGAATATTGGTTGGGTGGATTCAGTCAAATACCTGGGGGTAAATATTCAAAAAAACTTAAAGTGGAATTCATATGTAAACTCAATAGAACTAAAAGTAAATCGTGGCCTGAATGTGATGAGAGCTCTTTGTGGGACTTATTGGGGAAGTGATCCAAAAACCTTACAAATTGTACACAATGGTCTGATTCAGAGCCATCTGGACTATGGCTGCCAGGTAATTTTCGATTGCCCAACTTCCTTAATTAAAAGATTGGAGAAACTAAAATACAAAAGTATCCGAATTATAACTGGATGCATGAAATCTACCCCAATCCATGCTCTCTTAAGTGAAAGTGGTCAGATCTCGCTTAAATCTAGATGGGAATGGCTTAGCTCTAAATTTATATTAAAAAATTTAATGTTAATTGGCAACCCAATTATTTCCGCTCTCGACCTGTTAGACTTGGCAATTCAAAGGAACCAAAATCATTGGAAAAACAGAAATATTCCATTTCTAGTGCTTTTAAAAAACAAATTTAAAAATACTTATCCCAACTTATATTTATACCCATGCCATAACTTTGAACTAGACCATCAATTATCAACAATTCCAATCATAAATATCCAATCTAATCGTTCAGATGAACTTGCCTCAGTTCAACTCCAAAAAATAATCCTAAATAAACCTAGTCACATCAAATTCTTCACGGATGGCTCGGTTGATGGTGAAGGATCAGCAGGCTTTGGTGTCTTTAGCCCAGAGATCAACTATTCTTATACCAGTAAACTACCTAAGTATACCCAAATATGTACGGCTGAGATTGTCGCAATTAATCATGCCCTCCAAATTATTTTGAAAAATGGGATTAAACAAGCAATCATCTGCTCGGATTCTAAAAGTGCCATACAGAAAATAGGCAGATCAACCTATTCTATGGAAACAGAACACTCATCGTTCATGACCAAAAGAGGCATCATTGAAGCGAAAGAAAATAACGTTAATATTAGTCTGGCATGGATT
Organism: Diabrotica virgifera virgifera; assembly: GCF_917563875.1. Lineage (NCBI taxonomy): Eukaryota > Metazoa > Arthropoda > Insecta > Coleoptera > Chrysomelidae > Diabrotica > Diabrotica virgifera. Next base: position 150,162,242 of record NC_065451.1, on the reverse strand, counting down.
CCAGGACACTCGAATATTAAAGGGAACATGGTGGCTGATAAACTAGCTAATATAGGTAGAACCTTAAATGTAGCTGCTGGTATCACTCTTCACTATTCCAACTTTCTACCAGACATCAAGCATTCCATCTGGAATCGGTGGAAGCAAGAATGGCAGGGGAAAAATCGAAATAATTCATTTTACTCTAAAATTGTAGGTCAGATAGATAAACTCCCCTGGTACCACAATTTTGCATACCAAGACAGAAGACATATAACCACCATTATTAGAATGAGGACAGGTCATTGTGCTACTCCAGTTCACCTATTCAGGATAGGAGTAAAAGACAACCCATATTGTGACTGTGGCCGGGTTGGGTCCTTGAATCATCTGATTTTTGAGTGCCCTATAAATATGTCACCCAATTTTGACCTATATAAAGAATTAGCTAAAACAAATATCCCTACCCCCATTGAAATTTGCCTACTTATGTCCAACCTTAATCCACGTAGGATTAACTTGATCCTTAAATTCCTTAACTTAGCTAAACTTAACTTATAAATTAATCAATTCCCAACTTTGAATTAAAAAAATTAAGAAGATAAAGATATAAAAAGATATTAGACCTCCAAACGATAATAGTTGTAACCCTTATGTTATAATATTGCCTTTCCTGTAGGGACTGTCTGGCCCTATAAGAAGATGTTTCTACTTATATTTAAAAAAATTGAAGCTTTAGCATATATATTTGGAAATATTCGATTGCCCAGAGCAAGACAAGAGTATTTCCCTGGTGTAAGCTGGGCGAATTATCCCGAGGGATATAACCCAATAAAGGAAGAAGAAGAAGAAGAAGATTCCGTGCACTGTAGATATCTACAGTCGCTTTCTGTCGATGGCAATTGTCATGAAAATATTTGAATTTTTAGTTTTAATTCAAATATTTTCTTGTTTTACTAAGTGTCCCTTCAGCATCAATTAGAGTATAACCTAGCAAAACTAGAAAATAATTCAATTAAAGCTAAAAATTCAAATATTTTCATGACACGTGACATCGATAGAAGGCGACTGTAGATATCTACCATGATTGATGATAGTCGTGACACAGAATAGAAAACAAGCAGAAGGCCCACTCTCGGATGCCGCCTTTGATGTTTGCGAGTACGCGCCCGCCATTTGTATTGAGGAAAAGTACAGGTTCGGATTGAGAAATTTGTGACAAGCTACGACAGAACCGTAATTTAAATATTCAGACCTTAATTTAGTAAATTTGAAATAATTTCATGTGTATTCTTCAAGTAAAAGTAGGGCATAAAATATTGTATATTATTATGTCTATGGTTGCCGTAAACAAATTTAATTTGAATCATATGTGTGTGTGTGTGTGTGTGTGTGTGTGTGTGTGTGTGTGTGTGTGTGTGTGTGTGTGTGTGTGTGTGTGTGTGTGTGTGTGTGTGTGTGTGTGTGTGTGTGTGTGTGTGTGTGTGTGTGTGTGTGTGTGTGTGTGTGTGTGTGTGTGTGTGTGTGTGTGTGTGTGTGTGTGTGTGTGTGTGTGTGTGTGTGTGTGTGTGTGTGTGTGTGTGTGTGTGTGTGTGTGTGTGTGTGTGTGTGTGTGTGTGTGTGTGTGTGTGTGTGTGTGTGTGTGTGTGTGTGTGTGTGTGTGTGTGTGTGTGTGTGTGTGTGTGTGTGTGTGTGTGTGTGTGTGTGTGTGTGTGTGTGTGTGTGTGTGTGTGTGTGTGTGTGTGTGTGTGTGTGTGTGTGTGTGTGTGTGTGTGTGTGTGTGTGTGTGTGTGTGTGTGTGTGTGTGTGTGTGTGTGTGTGTGTGTGTGTGTGTGTGTGTGTGTGTGTGTGTGTGTGTGTGTGTGTGTGTGTGTGTGTGTGTGTGTGTGTGTGTGTGTGTGTGTGTGTGTGTGTGTGTGTGTGTGTGTGTGTGTGTGTGTGTGTGTGTGTGTGTGTGTGTGTGTGTGTGTGTGTGTGTGTGTGTGTGTGTGTGTGTGTGTGTGTGTGTGTGTGTGTGTGTGTGTGTGTGTGTGTGTGTGTGTGTGTGTGTGTGTGTGTGTGTGTGTGTGTGTGTGTGTGTGTGTGTGTGTGTGTGTGTGTGTGTGTGTGTGTGTGTGTGTGTGTGTGTGTGTGTGTGTGTGTGTGTGTGTGTGTGTGTGTGTGTGTGTGTGTGTGTGTGTGTGTGTGTGTGTGTGTGTGTGTGTGTGTGTGTGTGTGTGTGTGTGTGTGTGTGTGTGTGTGTGTGTGTGTGTGTGTGTGTGTGTGTGTGTGTGTGTGTGTGTGTGTGTGTGTGCTTGTTTTTGGCTTGGATGCAAGTCCATTTGCCACAGATTTTTTTTATGTCATAATTATCAAGATAATCATGTACGATAATAAAATAATTTCATATTATAAACATTTATAAATATATATTATTACTTTTGAGAAAACTAACTAGCAGATTTAATATGTTCATATCAGTGGTACAGACAACATTATGGATATGGTAAGGTGGTAAATAATTCTTATGAATAAGTTAATTTGAATCAATTTTGGTTAATTTTTCTATTCCTGAATAAACATATAATTGAAATGTACTGAATTAAAATATAATAAATAATACAATAAAACATTTTGTTATCCCGTTAATAAACAACTGATAATTGAATTTATTAATTGAGTGGAAAATTAGTATAAATAAAAATGACAAATGACATTCATAAATTGTTTATTTTAATTTAAAATTTTCACATAATTAGGTAATAAATAAATACAAATAGCCCATTAAATGAACGGGAAATTCGGCGATACCGTGTAATTTTCAGGGGCAACTCCGAATTGCATGAAAATTTGGATTTATGTTCTCTCCACTTCAAAGTTGAAATTGTGCCTATGGTTGCTTTAACTTGGGGGGTGACAGTCACCCCTTCTAGGGGGTGAAAAAACATGTTCAAGATAAGACAGGAAATGGATAAATTGACTGATTTTAAGCAACTTTTGTTCTATAGAGTTTTTTACGTAAGTCGATACTTTTCGAGTTATTTGCCATTGAAAATGTTGATTTTTCGACAAAAAAATCTACGTTTTCAGACGGTTTTTCGCAAATAACTCAAAAAGTAAATATTTTATCAAAAAAAAATATCCTTAGCAAAAGTGTAGCTTATAAAACACCCAAGAAATGGTGTATCAGTAAAGTCTATCAATAAAATAAAAACAAAGTTGTAGCCCATGAAAAGTACGTTCTTATTCGTCTAATTCCAAATCGAATATTTCAAGGTGAAATCACCAAAAAATTTAGCACTTTTCGGGAAAACCCCATTTAAACTTGTTTAAAAATGTTTATAAAAAGCTTTGTTTTAATTGTTAACAAAAGTTTTAGCATTAAAAATAAGCGAGTTACGCTCAAAATAAAGTTGGTCCTCTTTTTTTTTTTGTAAAAAATCATGAAAATCTCGCCGTGTTTAGCTCCCCAAATGAAATTATTCGCTACCGCTTTACAAACAATTTACTTACCTATCTATTTTTTATATGATCTGTCAGTCTCACCGGTTTAAAGTGTTTATTTTTGAAAGGGTTATAATTGAGAAAGCTGGAATGGGTCACTAATCACGAGTGTATGCAAATTTTGAACAGCCATATCTTAACCAATTTTTGTCTTACGGAGAAACAAAAGGAAACTATCATATTTATAATAGCAAAACCTACATTTTTTTACTCTTTAAGATTTTTCTTATCACTAATACTTTTTAAGTTACCTATTTTGAAAAAATTTAATTTTTCAAAAATTTTTAGAAATTTTTTTTAATATAAAACCAATGTTTTTAAAAATAAGCACTTCAAACCAATCAAACTTACAGATCATATAAACAATAAACACACAGTTAAAATAGATGGTAAAGCCAAACGATTAATTTCATTTAGGGTGCTAAATAGAGGGAGGTTTCACGATTTTTTTACAAAAAAAAGGGGCCAACTTTTTTTTTCAGTGTAACTCGTTTATTTTTGATGCTGTAAACTTTTGTAAAAAACAAATAATAAGCTTTTTTTCGATACTTAAAAAATGTTAATAAGGTTTTCCCGAAAAACGCTTCTTTCTTCGGTGATTTCGCGTTGAATTATTCGATTTGGAATTAGACGAATAAGAACGTATTTTTCATGAGCTATAACTTTGCTTCTACTCAATTTGTAGACTTTACTGGTACACCATTTTTTTCGTTTTTTTATAGGCTACACTTTTGCTAAAAATATTTTTTTCGATATAATATTTACTTTTTGAGTTATTTGGGAAAAACGGTTTGAAAACGTAGTTTTTTTGTCGAAAAATCAACATTTTAAATCACGAATAACTCGAAAAGTATTGACTTACGTAAAAAACTTTATAGAACAAATGTGCTTAAAATAAGTCAATTTATCCATTTCCGGACTTATTTTAAACACGCGTTTTTCATTCCCCGAGAAGGGGTAAATGTCACCCCCTAAATAAAAGCAACCAACGGTACAAATTCAACTTTGAAGTGGAGGGTAAGTAGAACCTAAATCCAAATTTTCATGCAATTCGGAGTTGCCCCTGGAAATTGCACTCCCAAACGGTCATTTATTGGGCATACGACACTTGACAGAAGCTCGAAACAAATGAGAATCGTTGAAAAGCCCTATTGCAAGTTTTTTGACTAATACTTTAGAAGTAAAGTGAATATAAGTGGAAAAAAGGGGTGGACGCATATTATGTGCTGTTAAAAATTGTAAAAAGACCCGTTTGAAATGTAATGAAAGTTTTTTACTTTTCCTATGGATCCAGAAAGGTGAGAAAATTAACAATTACAATAAAATCACAATAAAAATGAACTAGAAATAAACAAACCAAGACACGTTGAATGTTACGAGGAGCACTACCGAATCATTATTTGGGATTTATAATGTATGTACATTGTAAATCATGTTTTGGGAGTGCTCCTTGTAACATTCAATGTATTTTGGTTGGTTTATTTCTAGTGGATCTTTATTGTGATTTTAGTATAGTATTTATGTATTCAGATCTTCGAAGTTGAAATATATATTTAAAAAAAATTTAAGAATTACAGCAGTAAACTTCAATCTAATAATAATTATTTGATAATTCAACTTAAATTGCCATCTGCATTATATTCAGTATTCCTTGTCTTTCGGAAAACCGAAAAAAGACAAATTGCAATTATATGCTTTGCTGTCGCAATTTATTGCTGCACATACTAGATGTGACTTGCCCATTTTGCCTAAAATTAGATAAACAATTTATAATTATTATTAAAAATATTATTAATAATAATTATATTGTATTATTAATAATATATGTATATAATATATTTATTTATGTATAGCACACGATAACTCCACAATAACAACACAACACAAATTAATGACAGTGAATACACAATACACGCTACCACTGAACTTTCTAATGCACACGAGGTGAAATTCCACTGAACAGCACTGCTTCCTCTCAACAAATGGCCGATTCCTCAGACGCAAACGAGTTGCGCGTACTTCTCCCGCCAAAGAGAGTGGGCCTTCTGCTTGTTCTTTATTCTGTGGTCGTGACGTCAAAAAAAGTTTTCCAAACACGTTGTGTCTAGGTACACACTAAAGTCGACTTTACACTACATGATTTATCATGTGATTTGTCATATGATTTTTCCCATGACGAGCCGCATGACAATGCTTATGACAAAACGAGCCGTACAAACAATGCAAAATCATATGACAAATCACACAGTGTAAACATGTAAATTTCACTCCATGACCAAATCATATGACAAATCACATGATAAATCATGTAATGTAAAGTCGACTTTAAATGTACGCAAATAAAAAAGTTAAACTTCATCAAGCTAGTGACTATTTACCGTGGGCAGTGAGAGTGACTGTATATTTTGATACACGCTATTTTGATATGTTTAAGTGTTTGTTTGATAGAAAAATATTTGTTACGACGTTTAATTCTACCTAACTTTTTTATTTGCGTACACGTTACCGTATACCTAGACACAACGTGTTTGGAAAAATTTTGACGTTTTGACGTCACACTATCACGGTCCATTCATAGGGCATTTGACTTTACTGTCAAAATTATATCAATAGGGCTTTTCATTCACAGTCATTTGTTTCGAGCTTCTGTCATATGTTATATAATCCGTGCATATTAATATTATACACGGATTATACATTTGACAGAAGCGCGAAACAAATGACAATCGATGAAAAGCCCTATACGCTCTGAGCTTAGCTCTTGTCGCCCCTAGCGGTTACTAATTCAACTTTCACCGGTAATTTTTAAATTTATTATTTAATTGTTATCGCGTAATATTTACAACGCTAAATAGTAATTAAATTGTAATAGATTTTTTTAACATTTTGCTAATCATTTCTTACTTCGGATACTTTCACAATTATCGTGTAGATGGCGCCAAGATTAATAGAATAATTTATAATTACATATTACAGAACATTAAAAAAATGTAAATTCAGTATTTAAAACGTAAGTATATTTAAAGTAAAAACATATACCACAGCTTTGATCAACTAATATTTTTTATAATTAATGTTTTTAATTTTAATTTTAAATTAATCACTTTGACATTTATGTCAAATTTCCGGTAAACGTTTACAGACTTGTCATTACTGGCGCTCGCGAGTTTATAAATATCCCCTCTACGTACGAGCTCACAGCGTATATGGCAGCCGGGAGGCAAACATATGTTATTCTATCATTTCATGTGTTTTAGATCATTTTAGTTGCGTTTCTTTGCAATTTTGTTTTGTACAAGGATTAGTTTAACATTTTCACTAGAACAATTAATTTAAAAAGGTAATATGCCTCATTTCTATTGTGTATTGAAGTGTGGAATGCAAAGTAATAAAACGTGATAAGTTAAGTTTCGTCGGTTGCCATCGGTACCATGATACCATATCATGATACTATAAAGGTGCGTCCAAACCAAGTTTGCGGTTCGCGAACTATTGCGAGCTGCTCGCTAACTGTAAGCAGCAGTTTCACATAGCAGTTCACTGTTATCACAGCGACTGTTAGGTAGGCGTGGTTTTACTGTCACCTTCTCTTCTTTGTGAATCATACCACTTCGATCGCAGTAGATTGTTATAAGAATTACTGCGATTAGTAGAAATAATTCTACTTTTTCTATCGCAGTAACTTATTTATAAAATAAAAATGGCGAAATCTGACGAAAACCCATTACGCTCTCGGACGAAAACATGTTTTTATTAATTTAAGAGAAAGGATGCAATTGGAAAAATTGCGGGAAAAGGTAAGTATAGATTATAGTAAAGAAACCATAAAAAAAAGATAGCATCCATAAGAGCAACGTATCTACTAGAAAAAAAGAAAATTCATGATAGCCAACCAACCGGAATGAGCACAGATGATTATTTACTGTCCAACAGTGCCATGGTTTTAATGGTTCTGTTAATAAATTATTTTCCATGTCAAAGCCAGGTCTGTTTAATAACGGTGTGTTCACCCAATATCTTTTTTTACTGTATGTTCGTTTCGCCACCGAGGGTGCTTTTTTTCCATAATATTTTTTTTTCTTCAATAGTAATAAATAAGTTGTTACACCGTCTACACCTTTTTTTTTATTCGGCGCCATCTTTAAAAGCTGACTATTTCATTTGGACATACGGGCAGTGAATCAGTAGGTAGCAGTAAAACACATCGCAGTAGATATATCCCCACCGCTAAAAGCCGCTGCGATAACAGTGAACTGCTATGTGAAACTGCCGCTTAAGGGGGTATGTAAACGCCGCAGTCAAAATGGTTGTTGATCATAGGAACTAACGTTTAACAATTTCTTTCAGTAGATGGCAGCACGTATATATATTCGAACATTTTAATAACGACGAATTTTAATTCTATTAACGACGGCGTTGTTGCCATTGCCAAGTACTAAATAGAACTTATGATCGTTACCGATCGATCGGTACCGTTCGCCTTCAATCGTACTTGTATTGTATTTATAGATGAGGGTGTTTAATTATTTACCTGGAAATGGTAAATTCTTACTAATAGATAGCATTGTATAACTAGACAAATTTTTATCTTTTTTTAAACAATGGTAATTGATACAAAACGTTTCATTTGGAAATATTTTATCACTTATTGTATTTAGATTATATTTGTAATATTTGTCTTCAGAAGACAATTATTAATTCTTTACCTGGTCAAAAATATTTATTTTAAATTGATAAAGAAATTTGCAATTGTTTGAAATACAAGTAGTAAATTAGTAAATATATACATTGAATCACGCTTTTTGCTCTAAATTTTAAATAATCGCTTGGATTAACATGAAATTTGGCATACACATAGGTAACATGTCAACCAAGAAAAGTGATAGTGTGCCGATGTAAGATTTTGCCCTGAGGGTGAGTTTTACCCCATCTCGGGGGTGAAAAAATATACGTTCAAAATATATCTGAAAATGGATAAACTGACTAATTCTAAGCAACTTTTGTTCTATAGGATTTTTTCACTAAATTAATATTCGAGTTATTTGCGAGTAAAAAACACGTTTTTAGGTGGCTTTTACAAATAACTCAAAAAGTAAGTATTTTATCCGAAAAAAACATTCTTAACAAAAATATGTAGCTTCTAAAAAAGTATAAAAAAATGGTGTATTACACTTTAATCCCGCGTACCAAAAAACGTTGATTAATAGCAAGCTGAAAATTTGTTAATAGCTTAACGGTGTCTAGTCGAACAAACTTTTATGTACGGGAGGGAACACTGTAACAGGAGAACTTCGTAACAGGGGGTTACGAAAACGTCCCAGGTATTTTGTCGGACAGAACATCCAATTGATTTGTTACCCTTTCATTAAACTCTCACTGCTATTACTATATTACTAACCGACTTGATTACTGTCATTTGTCATGTTCTTCATGTTCCACTCATTAAAATACCCAGTTGGTGATAAACACCAGTCTGATTTTTACATGAAAGTTTAATGAAATGCTAACAAATCAATTGGAAGTTCTGTCCGACAAAATACATGAAACGTTTTCGTAGTCTAACGTTCCAAATTTTTAAGCTGTTCCACAAATAAAACTTCCCCTGTTCCAGTGTTCCCATACATCAAAGTTTGTCCGACTAGACACCGTTAAGCTATTAACAAATTTTCAGCTTGCTATTAATCAACTTTTTTTAGGTACGCGGGATCCAAGTCTATATATGTATGAACTCTATGGACCCAGTTGAAACAAAGTTGTAGCTAATGAAAAATAGTTTCATATCCGCCAAATTTCAAAGTGAATATTTCAACGTGAAATAACCAAAACATGATGCACTTTTTTGGGGAAAACTCATTACAACTTTCTTAAAGTGTTTAAAAAATATTTATTTTTTTAAGTTTGTAGCATTAAAACTAAGCAAATGCTCAAAATATAGTTGGTCCCTTTTTTTTGGTCAAAAACCTCGGGAAAATCACCCCCTAATTATCATCTTAAATCAAATCAATCGTAACTGTAGAATTATTGAGACAATCTTTATTTGGCACTTTATTACAATTATATTTCCAAGCGACCATCCATATTATTAACCTAACTTCTACTACCATCTTGACATCCTGTCGTTCTCCCCAAAGAGGTTCTGTCTCAAGTACCGACTACGTTTCTGAAGGAAACGTATAAGTGGTTGCATACTGAGCTGACTCTACATTCTCCTCTTTTTAAATGAGGTAAGCCACAGAGCTCTCTATGAGAATTCCAGGACCCCAGCAAATATAGAATGAATACATAACATAACATAATATACATAACTTAACAACTATCGTCGGACAAGTAAATTGGCTTTTTAATGTTCCTTTTAGGCCTCAATAACAGATCAGGTTCCTGTACAGGTAAGTGTTCACTTTGGACATCACTTTTATTTGGTGAAGCATTGACTCCACAACTCTGACTCCCATGTATAGTCTCTAAAGTATCAGAGGAATTATTTATATTCTCATTCTCCTTTTCTTTGTGGGAGAAGCCTGGAGTTGCTAAGTCGCTGCCGTCAACAAATTTCTTAGGAACTAACTGGTTACTGGTATCAGGAGTATAGTAAGGTGCCTGGACCAAATGCCATCTGTTACGTCTGAATTGACCACTATTAGTTTGAACAACATAAGAGCGTGGTTCTTCACAAATTTCAATTACCTTTCCATATTGCCTAATATAAATAATCCAGACAGAATCGCCCACATATAAAGGTTGCATATCCTTGGCTCGGTGTCTACTATTATAATTATCTGCTTGTTTTTCCTTATTTTCCCTTTCTCTTAATGACACTCCCCCCTTAACAACCGATTGTTCCAAATTTAATGACAACTGTGGTAGATTAGTTCTTAATTTTCTAGAGAAAAACAGCTCTGCTGGTGAAAGTCCACACCTTAAAGGTGTAGCCCTATAGGCTAAGAGCGCTAAAAATATATCTTCACTATTCTTTTTGAGTAGTTCTTTAGCAGTCTTAACTGCCCATTCAACTAATCCATTGCTCTGTGCAAAGTATGGGCTACTAGTTACATGAATAAAATTATAATTTGAAGCAAATTTCTTAAATAATGTTGAAAATTGTGGTCCATTGCCACTACGCACAATATTGGGAATACCATATCTAGAGAATAAACCTTTCAAGTGATTTATAATAACAATTTCAGTCATGGAACTGAGCTCAAATATTTCAAAATATCTGGAGTAGTAGTCCACGACAATCAAGAACCATTTATCCAGTTTAAAAAGATCTAGCGCTATCTTTTCCCAAGGTCGTGTACATGATTCTTCTTTGTAAAAAGTTTCTTTTATATTTTCACGATTTTCCACACAATTGGGACAATTTCTAATCATTTTTTCTATTTGAGAAGACAGCCCCCGATCCACCACACTGTAGATTTAGCCCTGTCCCTGCACTTGACTACCCCCAGATGACCTGTGTGAATATATTCTAGACATTTAAGTTGTAAAGCTGCTGGTATAATAATTCGAGAACTTTTTAATAACAAATTTTCACAAAATGATATATCATATCTGAATTGAAAATATGGCAAAACATGCACAGGAATTTTAGACTTTTCTGGCCATGAAGTCAACGTATATTGTTTTATTATTTGTAAAACAGGGTCATTGCTTTGTTCCTCGATTATTTGCTTTATAAACCGATCTTTTATGGGTAAATTACGGATTACCGATTTAACATACCCCTCAACTTCAATACCTGTCAACTCATCATTACTAGGTACAGAATTTTTTATGGGACTTCGACTTAGTGCGTCTGACACAACCAACTGTTTTCCTGGGATGTAAACTACTTTATAATTGTAACGCATTAATCTCATCCGAAACCGCTGCAACCTAGGAGATAATTCATCCACATTTTTCGTCTGTAAAATTTGAACAAGGGGTTTTGAGTCTGTTTCAAAAATCAAATCTTTGACCCCTGTTATATAATCAGCAAACTTTTCAGCTGCCCACGTAATTGCCAGGGCTTCTTTTTCTATCTGCGCGTATCGACCCTCTACTTGACTTAATAATCGAGATGAAAATGCCACTATTTCGCGAGATTTATCTAGATTTTCTTGCATCAGACAAGTTCCTATGCCAAAACAACTAGAGTCTGAATTTACAACAATAGTTTTGTTCGCATCAAAATATGATAAATTTGGGGAACTTTCTAAACATTTTTTTAGAGTATTTAGAGCTTGAATTTGAGTAGGTCCCCATAAGAATACTGAGTCCTTTTTTAGAAGAGATGTTAAAGGTTCTAAAATTTCAGATTTGTTTTTAATATATTTACCCGCAAAATTAATCATACCTAATAATCTTAAAAGTTCTGTTTTATTTTCTGGTTCTGGGAATTCTCTAATTGCTCTGACCCGTTCAGGATCTATTTTAACCCCAGAAGTAGTGATGATATGCCCCAAGTACTTGACTGACTTAGCAGCAATGACACATTTGTTTTTATTAAGGGTTATACCTTCACTGTGTAATTTTATTAGAACTTGGTTTAAAATTTCGTCATGTTCTTTGACTGAACTAGCATGGATTAAAATATCATCCATATAAAAGACTACCCCTTTCATACCTGAAAGAATCTTAGAAAACCTAAGTGCAAAATATTCTGGAGAACATGAAATTCCAAAGGGAAGACGTGTTGTTACGGGTTAAAAGTCGCTAAGAAACTAGAAACGATTCTTATAAATAAGATTGTCATAATTTTTGCTTTATTGTCACAAGTACTGGCCTAAACAATTATAAAAATCAGGCTTCTATATTGTCTTGAACATTAGCTGCTATCAAGCCATTTTTAAGTCCGAAATCATATAGAAAATCAGGCATGAAGTAGGCTTTAGGTATACATTGCTACCTGTCTAGTAAGGGTCATCTCTTTGTCTTTACCTGTCTAGTGTCATATCTTGCTCACTTTTGATTTACACTTCATGAGGACAAGTTAGTATTGTCCTATGAAACTCCTTGAGGATATTTAATCAGAAGTAATCCAGATAACTAATTAAGAAATATTCAATTTGATGAAGTTGACGATTGTCTTGCTCAGCAAGGATTTAAAATATCTGGATATTTAGGTCCCCAAGACCTTTCTTTTTGGCCATACGCTATCTTTAAGGCCAACAATTTTTCTTTCTCTCCAATTCATTTTGATGTTGTGAGTTTTTTTGAAACACCCTTGTCCAGGGTCGATATTTATATAACCTGTATATCTGTGAAGTATCCAAGTATATAAATGCAGTACGACATCATCCACGTGTATAACATCGACGAAAAAAACATAAGGTAGGATCAAACCAATACTTCTCTTAAAAGAACGTTGTTTTGCCTGTCTAAGCCACCACACCATACAGCAGTCTGACAAATATCTCGGTTTTGTATTTTTTTTTTTTGTAAATAGTACCTAAATATAATATTACATAGTTTTAAGAATTATAATATGGGTGTACGCTGAAAAGAATATTCTTAGAGGCAAATATAAACTTTAGTTGAGCTTTTTACCTTTTCCTTTTGGGTTTTTTTTATATTTTCAATTAAGATTAATATGAATTATTTTAGTTTTGGTTAATAAGAATAAATAGTTTGTGAATTCTCCGATTTTTTTGATTTCTTATTATTATTTTTTTGTTTGGTAGAAAATAAAACTAGTTATTTACCTTCGCATACCTTCAATAAAAACCGGTAACATCGACGAAGAGTAACAGTGTAAAAAAGTATCGACCAAATGGTGTGATGAATGTAGTTAGCAATTGGCTTTCTGGTTTCAGTTTAATTTGGAAGTAACCACTAGTTGTGTCGAGCTTAGAAAATATTATTGAATTTTTCAGTTGAGCCAAAGTACGCTCTATTTTTGGAAGTGGGAAATAAGCTCTTAATACACTTTGGTTAAGTTTTGTGTAATCTCCGCACAACCTAACAGAGTCACCCTTTGGTACACAAACAATAGGACTTACCCACCTGGTATGTTCTTCAATTGGTTTTATTATACCCAACTGAAGTAGACGGTCTAACTCAACTTTTAACTTGGGCATGAGTGGTAATGGAACTACTCGTGGTACTGACTGAGCAAATGGCTGAACATTAGATTTTAGCTCAAGTTTCATTTCTGTTTTAAATTCCCCAATATCATCAAATATTCCTTGAAATGACTCAGCTATCGTTTCTAATGAGTACTTGCTAGCACTGTAGGTCTCTGATTCTGCCCCAAATGCATTTATATTTTTAGATACTAAGTTATTAATATAACGTGAACTATTTTTATTAATATTAAGCATTTTTAATTTTATAATTCCAGGCCGACCAAGGATAGGCACCTTTAGATTTTTTACAACATATAAAGATTCTGAACACATATTGTCATTATAAGTCAAATTAACATCAATTTTACCCTCAATTTCTAGTTTTTTATTATCAGGGCCCCCTATGGACTCCTGGCAAACATACATTTTATTTTTGTAGAAATCAGACAACATATTTCTAGAGACACAACTTACATCAGCACCTGTATCAACAAGAAAAGGCATAACATATTTATTGTCAACTAAAACTTTTGCAAACCACTGATCTTTATCATTAGTGTAAATGTGTCCTAGATGAAAATCAAAGTTATTTACCTGTAAGTTTTCCATTTCATTTTCTATTCCTACCTCACTTTCAGCACAGTTTTGACCTTCAACTACTCTTACATTCCTGCCGGATCTACATCTAGCTTGCCAATGTCCTTTCTTTCCACATAATCGACAACGACTATCTTTTGCTGGACATCTTTCTCGGCTGTTGCAGCTTGGTACACTACAGTATGTACATTTGTAGTTTTTGTTGGATTTCCCCCATGTGTTCTGTTGTCCATATTTATTTGGTTCTGCTTGTGATTGTGACCAGTAGTTACCTCTGTGTGCATTGACCGTAGCTACTTCTTGTACTCGTTCTTGCCTAAGAATCCTGTTTTGAGAATTCTGCAGCTCAGCTTGACGTACTGTTAATACAGCTTCCCCTAATGTTAGGTTCTTTTGGAGTTGTAACCTCTCACTTACTTTTACATCTAAAACTCCTACTACTATGCGGTCTCTTATTAACTCATCTTTTAGAGCCCCATAACTACAATGCTCTGCCAGGCTATGAAGTGCAGTGATATATGCATCCACCGACTCCCCTGGCTGTTGACTACGTGTGTTGAACTTGAATCGTTCAAATATTACGTTCTTTTGGGGTATAAAATGAGCGTCAAACTTCTCGATAATAATACTATATACTTGCTGTGCGGGTGTTAGATTAAATTGAGTTATAATTTCCTCTGCTTCTGCCCCCATTAGATACACTAGCATATCAATTTTTTCAGCTTCTGGTTTGTTTATAAAACCACTAACCGACATATATCTTTCTAACCTCTTTTTCCACTGATTCCATGATCCTGGAAGGGAGAAATTAAACTCAGAAGGAGCTGATACTGTTGCCATGTTGGCAAGCACATGGCTTCCTGCTTGATTCTCTGCCATCCCTGGAATTATTTAACTCTATTTCTGCTCTTCGAAGAAGGTTCTACTTGCCAAATATTCCTCGGAGTATTTGCAAGTTCGCTGCCACCATGTAGAATTATTGAGACAATCTTTATTTAGCACTTTATTACAATTATATTTCCAAGCGACCATCCATATTATTAACCTAACTTCTACTACACTACCATCTTGACATCCTGTCGTTCTCCCCAAAGAGGTTCTGTCTCAAGTACCGACTACGTTTCTGAAGGAAACGTATAAGTGGTTGCATACTGAGCTGACTCTACAGTAACCACTTTACAAGTTACTTTCTATCTATCTTTGAGCCTTAGGACCGGTATTTTATGTCCTGGTTAGCTAATCGGGGTTTAATCGAGACAGAAAACTACCTCTTAGGGTCTCTTGCGTTGTCCTCCTCCTCCTAAGTGCCTTCTCTATTGAGGTTGGCGATCAATATGGCAAATTTCTCTCTGTTCTGAGCTTGATGGATTAAGTCATTCCCTGTTGTGTGGGTCCAATCTCTGATGTTTCGGAGCCAGGATTTTTTCTTTCTTCCTATACCCCTTTTACCTTCGATTTTGCCTTCTAATATTACCTGAAACTGCTCAAATTTCCTATGGCGCATTATGTGTCCTAGATATGACGTCTTTCTAATTTTGATTGTATTGACCAGATGAGGACGTGTGTTCATTATTTCCAGTACTTCTTCATTTATAGTTTTGCTGGTCCGGCTTATTCTTAGCATTCGGCGGTACATCCACATTTCGAATGAATTCAGTTTGTTGACATCATACTGTTTTAATGTCCAGGTCTCACAGCCATATAGTAATAGAGACCACACATAACACTTTAGTGTTCTCAATCTTATTGTGACTGATAGCTTGGGGTTACAGAGCATTTTAAGCATGTTCATAGGGCCCGGATTACGTACACTCGATACGCATCGTATCCGCCATGTTTTCCCATAGCGCCTTACGGGAAAACATGGCGGATACGATGCGTATCGAGTGTACGTAATCCCTATGCAGATCTTGCTATATTTCAATGCGTCTTCTAATTTTTTTGAGTGGTCTAGTCTAGCTGACTGTTTAGCTCTGTGTCCAGGTATATGAAGCTTTGGGAACTCTAAAGGGTGATACCATTGAGTTGTATGTTGGAATGTCAACACGGGAAGTTTTTTTCCTCGGAAAATTTTACATTTTCATCTCATTTCTAATTCTTCTTCTTCATGTGCCTTGTCCGTTGTGGACGTTGGCTATCATCATAGCAATTTTAATTTTGTTTACAGCGTGTCTATAACTCGATCGATGTTAGTCCAAACCATTGGCGTAAGTTTTGAAGCCATGAGTGTCTTCTTCTTCCGGGTCCACGTTTACTCTCTATTTTACCTTATATTATCAGCTGCAGTATACAATATTTATCGTGTCTCATAATATATGACCGAGATGTTCACGTTTTCGTTTTGTAATTGTGAAAGATATTTCTTTTTGTTTTCCCATTCGGCGCAATACCTCTTCGTTGGTGGTGTGGGTCGTCCAGAATATTTTGAGGATACGTCGGTACACCCACATTTCGAATACCTCTAGCCTTTTCGATAATGTTTCCGTTATTGTCCGGGTCTCTGCTCCATACAACAAGACTGGAAATACATAGCATTTTAGCAGCCATATTTTTAGTGAGACAGATATGTCGCAATGATTGAATATATTTCTCATGTTAAATGTAGCTCTGGCATTTTCAATTCTACATCGTATTTCGGTTGTTTGATCCCGTTTCGAGTTGACGACTGTTCCAAGGTATACATATAATTCTACGTGTTAAATTGGTTTTTTATTTTCAATTGTCTGGCAGGTTGTTGAGTTTTGCTCACCACTGTCCATTTTTGTTTTATTTATGTTGAAGGTTAAATTCTCTTTTTTCACTCGCTCTTTGTAGGTACCCTGTCCATAAGATACTGAAGTTGATCAATACTGCCAGCAACCACAACTGTATCGTCTGCATATCGGTTTATCTAATTATTACTCCAGTAAATTTCAATATTTTTTTTCACTTACGGAAATATTTGACATAAATTAATCAATGACTATACAATATTGTTTTGTCTACAATTTTTTTATTAGGATAAGTCCTCAACAAATACTAATGGGCATTGGCAAGTGTAATGTGTGTAAAAATGTCGATGTCATCGTCTTTACAAAGAGACGCTAATTGTATCCGAACAATGCATTATTTGCGGCCCTATAAAAATTAAATTTGCCAGAAAGTGAATAAAACTGAAATTGTTTTAGATACGCCCCACATAACATACTAGAGCTTATGTTATCTATGTATTATGCCAAAACTAGTATAATCCCCCCAGTAAACACTTTGAGACATTTTGAGCCTCGTTTAACTTTCAACCATTTGTATAACGACACGGTTTCAAGCATAAAAAATGTATATTTGTATTGTTAAGACACTGTGACGTTATACAATAATGATTGAAAGTCAAACAAGGCCCAACATGTGTACTAGGAGGGGGAGGGGCCACTTTTCTAAACAAAACCGCGTGATTCATCGTATATCCATGGTTACAAAACTCGTTTTCAATTGTTTGCAGATTTTCTTAAAATCCGGCAAACGCGCATCTGTCGCCATTTAATACATCACTGCTGCCATCTACTAAATGATACGTGAACTCATCTTCTCATCTATTAAATGACAGCGGAACTAATTTATCACTAGAAAAATGCCAACTTATTGCTGTAATGTGAACAAAATCCCCAGATTGCAGCTTCTAACAATAATTTTTACCTTTAGGTACAGTTAATTTAAAAATTATGGCAGTACGGGCAATGAAATTTTGTTTAAAATAAAGCTTTTTGCATAGTTAATCGTTTCTGATAGTTATTTTCTACCCAAGTTCAAAAATTATTATGCAAAACGAATTTTTACAACAAGTTACTACGTAAGTTATGACATGGACTCCTTTAAGTACAGTTAAAAAAAATATACTGCTTTCTTTGGAAATTTTAACTAGATACTATTAAAGTAGAAAGTCTACAGTTCACGTACATACCCCTAAGTTGAAGATTGGTTTTGAAATAGTGACGGTAACTGTACCTAAAAACTATATAAATTTTAACATTGTGTCATACCACCTTAACGGAACAAGACGTCTAGACCAAAAATTAGAGTGGTTCGCGAACAGTTCTATAGAACAGTACGCTGCGGTTCGCATTGGTTGCATTGCTTTGAGACTGGTTTGCTTCATTATATCTATTTCTACATTCTTCTGCTACTTTCGACCAATTTGTCTTTCCTTTTGATTCATTCATTTTGCATCTTATTTTGTTAACAATCGTCTGATTTAGCCTTTCATTTAAACCGTTTGAGAACGGAGTGTCTACCGCTGTAAGTATTAATTGAATATTTCTGTTATTAAGGTAATTTTTGAATTCAATCGAATTAAAAGCTGGATATTGATCTGTGAGCAAGATGTCTATTGTTTCTTCTTTAGGAATTTTTTCTAAAAGTTTGATGAAGTCTCGAGCGTATTGATTCTTGGAACATAGGATATATGTATAATCTAGTAAAGTGGTCAACTAGTAGATGTAAATATCGTTTTGTTGGTCTTTGACCTTCAAAACCTCCTATTGTGTCCAGTGACATTATTTGAAAGTTTAGTAGCTGGCCTAATTGCGACATAAAGCCATATTTTCTATTTAATCTTGTTTTGTTTTTTATACATATCTGGCAGTTTTTGCATATATTTTTAATATTTTCTGATAGATTCGGTGCAGTATAAAAGGGTTTTATTTTAGATTCTGTTTGATTTATTCCAGTATGACAATATTTTTCATGTATCTTTTTGATTATGGTTTTACTGTAATCTTCAGTTATTGTCCTTTTAATCAGCATTTTTCAGTGCGTAACAAATGATAGGAAAAAGGGTAAGTCCGTGATAATACACATTTATGACATTTATTCTAACATGACATTTTAGTTAAATCTGACAGTTGTCACATTTTATTTTCAATTTGGAATAAAAACAAATTAAATGTGTTTCTTCCATTTATAAAATGGTATTTTCTTTGATTTGTATAGTCTTATAAATTATACAGATTATATTTGTAATATTATTATCTAATTAAAAAAATATATTTTTTTATTATGGCGCCATCTATCGGCAACTAGAATAACTAGAATAAATGTTGTAAATGTCTGTAATAAAGGACGTGCCTTTTTTTCTGTCACATACAATTTAATGCGTTAGAAAGAAATCGAAAAACTGACGCACTGAAAGATGATCATGAGAAAAAGAATATGACTATTTTCTTCCTATTTTTCCACTTTTTTTATAATAAATTCCATCTTCTAAAATCATGTTCTTTTCTAATTTTTTTATTTGCAAATTTTGTGCTTGGTCATATTTTATGTCATGAGTATCAATAATATTTACTGTTCTTAAGTTGTCTTCATGATTTTCATCAACTTCCAACACCGGATTTCTGCTGAGACAATCTGCTTCTGTATTATTTTTTCCTGGAAAATATTTGATTTTACAATTAAATTGTGACAGATAATGTGACATATCGCCTAATTCATGGTCAGGTCTGTTTCTAATATTTAATTTCTCTAAAGGTTTGTGATCTGTATAAACAGTAAAATAGTTTCCAATCAGTCAATGTTGCCAAAACTGTATACTCTATTTTATGGCTAAACATTCTAAAAATATCGGTTTTTTCTTTTTTTGTGATTCATTTATTTTTTTAGAAAAATACGCAACTGGTTTTTCTTCACCATTCTGTTGAATTTGTTTCAAAATTGCTCCTATTCCTATGGCACTGGCATCAGTATAAATAAATATTGGTGCTTGTGGATCATAAATGGCTAGTATGGATCAAGAACTATCGAGACATTAGGAATGTATTTTCCATAAAAATTAATTTTGCCCAAAAATTGTCGTGTCTGTTTTCTATTTTGAGGAATAGCAAAATCTTTTATTGATTTTAAATTGTCATTTAGAGGTGTAATAGTATTCTTCTGTAATATATGTCCTAAATATTTAACAGAATCACTTGCAAACTTACATTTTGTGAATTTTATTTTGAAACCTTCTTCTCGAATAGCCTCCAGCAATTTTTTTAAGTGTGTGATATGTTCATCAAATGTCTTAGAAAAGACCAGAATATCATCAATGAAATTCACTGCAAATCCTATCAGGTCATTTTTTCTTATATTTCCCAAAATCCGTTGAAATATGGCTGGAGATCTTTTAAGTCCGAATGGTAAACAGGTCCATTGGTAATGACCTTCTTGCGTTACAAAGCCAGTTTTGTGTCGGTCTGTAATTTTTAATGGAATAGCCCAAAATGCTGAATTTATATCCAGAGTTATAAAATAATTACAATTTATTGTTTTTATTTTTAAGTCTTCTATGAGCGGAAATGGTTGTGATTGAGGTATAATTATTTTATTTAAATCTCTGAAGTCTATGCATAATCTACTTTTTTCCTTCGTCCCTTTTAAAAGCTAATGTAACAGGTGCCGCAAACGGACTGTAAGATTCCTCAATCAATTCATGTTTTAAAAGTTGTGAGATTTGATTTTCTATTTCTATCTTGTCTTGAACTGAACATCTATATGGTCTTTTATAGCAATATTTTTCAATTTGCAAATCTATACAGGCTTCATATTTCTTCACTTTGCCAGTGTCATATTTATTTTTAGCAAAAATTTCAATGTAACCATCCAATAATATGTTTATCTGTTCTCTTTGATCAGTATTTAAGTGCTCTGTATCTATATTAAATTTGTTTGTATATATACCTTCATTAAAATTTACTGCATATTCTTTTTCTTCTATATTTATTTCCATATTTTCAGTTTGTTCATCTTCAAACATATTTTTACTACTTATTTTGGAATTATCTGTATTTTGTATTTGGATATTTAAATTCTCATCATGAGTCAACCCAAATTTTTGTATTGAATCTAATCCTAGTATTAGATCATACTTAAAGTTTTCATTTTCATAGATAAATGCATGTATTTTCTTCTTTTTATGTAACAACTCTGCATCCAACATAATCAATCCTTTAATACCTCCTCCACTTAGTGTTTTTTAAACACTTTTATTTAGTTCAATAGTTTGCGTCAAATCTTTAGAAGTTAATTTGAGTGCCTTTTCTCCAATGCAAATGAATGAAAATTTGCATACATACGCATTCGCGGGAACAATACACGAATAATCAATCAAAATTTTTTTATGTTTATTAATTGTTTAAATAAAAAAAAACGATTTTAATGGAAAATGCTTAAATTCTCTTGTTTTTTACAATGTAAAAACTTGAAACTTTTACGGATTGTAGCTAATGATATGGACCATACATAATTTTACTTTTTACGTTAATTGTTTACGTTATGCTTCATAAATAAACAATAAAGTTTCAAATTTTTTGCCGATTCCGACTACTTTTCATGTTAGTACATCATATGTTTTATACATATTTTAAGAAACATGACGATATATTTTAATGTTTGAAAAGTGTAAGACTAAAAAGTAAAAAATCAAAAAATATGAAAAAATTTTTTTTAAGAAACGCTTTTCTTTAGTTACGAGTGACTAAAATTAAAAATATTTTAAAAAAATCAACTAAAAAGCAAAAAATAAAAAAAAAATGAAAAAATCTAACACATTTGTTAAAGAAAAGCGTAGGGCGAAAACCGCTTATTCGATGAAGACGCGCCACGCTTTTCTTTGACGAATGTGTTAGATTTTTTAATTTTTTTTTTATTTTTTGCTTTGTGGTTGATTTTTTTAATTTTAGTCACTCGTAACTAAAGAAAAGCGTTTCTTAAAAATTTTTTTTTCATATTTTTTTATTATTGCGTCATAACAATAATTACGTTTCATATTCGTCACCTGAACTAATTTTGAATTTATTAATGTTATTCGTGAAACAGGATCATATAGCCACTTGGCTTCTAATTTATCATTTAACATCACTGAAATCTCAATTAGTGGAGGGAATTTTAGTTTTGTGAATCTTCATTACTCAGTTCAACTTCTAATATTGAATTAGAATTTACGTTTTTATCATCTGTCATTTCTTTTTCATAGTTGTTATACCAGCAAACATTCTCTATATGAAATCTATTTAATTTTCCTTTCTTCTCATAAATTCTACACGATTTTTTCAATTAGTTTTATTTCTTAGTTATTGTATTTATTTCCAGTGCTTAAGTTTTTCTTTGTGTAGTTTTTTCTTGTTAAATTTTCTAGCCCTCTTATGCAGTTAAATAAGTCATTTGCATATTTAAGACTTTCTCTGTCTATTCTACCCGTTATGTAGTTTGGTAGACCGGTGGCAATCAAATAAGTCAGGGTCGGTATATCTATGGATTTGTTTACGTACCTTATTGGTGACCAGCCTTTATCAGCAAATGTTTCACTTAAACTTTTTTTTCATACAGACCAATCAGAATCTATAGTATGTTTGATAATCATTGAAGTGCACCAATCTACATCAGTATCTTCTAATAGTAATATTAGAATTTCTATTTTTTGTATATCTGTATCTATTTCTAATCGTGTACATTCACTTTTAAAGTTATATAACCATTGTTTAACATTTGTTATATTTCTTGAAAACTTCTCTATTGAAAATTCTTCTACTAATCTCATCTTTTTTTTGTTTCTTTATCAATGTTGGTTCTGTCGATAATAACTCATGATTTTGTTCAAATTTTTCAAGTAAAAACCCATCAAATTGTATGTCATTATCTAAATATGTTGATTTCATTTCCTTGGTTAATGTTATCCAAACTTGTCTCTTGTCGTGTCTTTTCTGTACGGATTTTTTATTTTACCAAATATTTCATGTTTTAATATTTCTTTGTGTAGATGCACTGATTGATACTCTATAGGAACAATAAAAGTTTGGTTTTCTGTATCCGTAATGGAGGTTATGGCATAAATATTTGTCTTGTTATCATCTGGTTTAGCTTTCATAATAAATTCAAATCGTAATTTCTCCATTGTGTAGGTGTACAATTTTAATTCTTGCACGTGTATTCGATTTGTCGATTTATAAGATTTTGGATTTTCCTCAAAGCAAAACACAATGTGATTCTCGTCTAAAAACAAAGTTTATTTAATTTTCACATAACTAATATCAACTGATAAAATACTAACCTAAAAACAAAGAATCGACAAATAAATGTTCATGCTTTACAATTATTATAAAAACTTAAATCGTCTGTTGAACTTCTAAAAACTTTTAAAATTAAAGCCAATTCATTTATATGATTCCAGACCTGATCGTGTTACCAGCAACTGGTTTTATAAACAGCTCTGAAATAATATTAGTAAAAATCGATAATTAACAAGTTAAAATTACTACTAAAGTGATAATAGTGATTATTTAAGTGCAGGAAATCATACGTGAGTAAAGAAAACTCTCATTTTGTTTGATTGCATGATAATAAACTGACCATTGTTCTGACTAACCTAACAATTTGGTTAGAATAAAAAGAGCAATTATCAAAATCTGGTTGTTCGTCAACTTTTAAATAAAACAGGTCCGTACTCAGCCAAATTAATGAAACCGAAAAATCGAAAACGACCAAAATGAATAATAATAACAGAAATGGTATTATTGATACTGATAACTCACCAAACACTAAAAAATATTCCACAGCATTGACTCATTCACCAATAACTTTTCCAAGCAAAGAACAGGGAATTATCTTTTCTGCAATAGAGGGCCTCAAACTACAAGATTACTTATTAGAACTCGGACCAATTGTAGATCCAAAAAATATTATATTTTCATCCAAGATTTCAAACAACCGTGTTTGTGTATACTTATCAAGTAAATCAGTGGTAGACAAATTTTTAAAAGAACATAATTCTATTAAAATTAATAACACAGTAATACCAGTAAGAAAGCTAGTTACCCCATCACAAAGACTTGTTCTATCCAACGTAAGTCCCACAATTCCACATAATTTATTGGAAACCAAGTTAAAAACTATTGGATTACAGCTAATGTCACCTATCACATTCTTACGAATTGGAGCACCTGATCCAGCGTATAGTCACATACTTAGTTTTCGAAGGCAGGTGTACATATCTCCTCCAGAAGATAATTTCCAAATTCCCGAAGTATTAGAAATTTATCATGACTTAACATATCACATATATCTTCCAACAGATACATTATGCTATAAGTGCAAACAAACAGGTCATTTGGCATCACGATGTGCCAGCCTCCAACTCCAAGCTCCTACTTCTCCATATACTAAATCACAACAACAAAGTTCCTCTCTAGACAATCCCTCAGACAGCAATAATTCAAGTGAGTCTATATCAAATACTACTAACCTTGAAATGATATGTGAACAAACACCAATTACTCCTATACTCAATGAGCCTAATCACGACATACCCACTTCTTTTGAAGTTCAAACAACTTCAATAACTAATCCTATGACCTCTAAACGAAATGCAACATCTAGTCCAGAAGATACACCAGATATTACTAATTCCTCAGAAGCAAACTCTTACTTTCCAAAACCTGTCCCAAAAGCTCCAAAGAAAAAGTTGAAGTCGGAAGGCAAACCCTCATTAGAATTTCGAGAACTGCCCCAAAACATAATCAATTTCATTGACAACCACAATCCTAAGTTCCTACTCGATAGTCAACAATTCACTGATCTGTTAGAGAATACTCACGGTAGTAATGATGCATTAAGCAATGTTAAAGACTATACCGAAAATATTCCATCTCTTATAGATATGATAAATGCAATACATTCGCAGACTGAAGATCGAAAAATGAAAATCAAATGTACTAGACTAACTAAAAAATTAACTAAACAAGTGCTCCGACTTTCTGTTTCATCTGACTTCGACAGTGATGTATCTCAAAACTAATTATTTAAATAAAAATATTACAGTGGAATTTAAACAGTTTTCACACCCGCCTACCCTTATTTCAGGTTTTAATTAGGAAATATTCTCCTGATATTATATGTCTTCAAGAAACTAATTTTAAAGACAACAATGTGTGTGACTTGAAGTCATATAATGTCTACTATCAAAATAGAGAGACAAACCATGCCAGTGGTGGTGTTGCAATATATACTAAAACCGATTTACAAGTACACAGAATCACAATTAATACAAACTTAGAAGCAATAGCAGTAACAGTAACAACAGGTACTAATCAAAAAATGAACATATGTAATATTTATATTCCCCCGAACCATAATATCCAAGGAAATGAACTTTCCGACTTAATTATGCAAATTCCATCACCAAAATTAATTCTTGGTGACTTTAATAGCCATAATCTCCTATGGGGTTCCGAAAAAACTACTAAAAATGGAAAGTTATTAGCAAACATAATCAATAGCCTGAATTTAACAATAATGAACGATGGAGCTAAAACTCGTTTCGACGCAGCTTCTGGAAATTTTTCAGCAATTGACTTATCTATTTCTGACCCATCGACGTTACTAAATCACACATGGCAAACCGTAGACGATTTATATAAACCGTATAAAAAAAATTTCCAACCCCACAACAAAAACCAATCCTTTTCAAAAGTGGAAAATTAAGCAAGCCAACTGGAACATCTTTAAAACAAAAATTACCGAAAAAATATCAAATATCCCTATAAGTGAAGAAGACATAAACTTAACTTTAAAATTGTTTAATAACTTAATCACTGAAGCCGCCACAATTGCAATGGGAAAAACAAAGTACATAGCAAAAAACAAAGTTGTCCCCTGGTGGAATGAAGAGTGTGAATTGGCAATAAAGCAAAGTAAAAAAGCATTAAATACTTTCAAAAGACATAAAACTAATGAGAACTTGATAGAGCTAAGGAAAAAAAGGGTATATGCAAAATAAATTACTACCAGATCTAAAAAAGAGTCTTGGAAAAAATACGTTCAAAGTATTAACAGGAATACTAACATGTCATCCTCATGGAAAAAAGTAAAGAAAATAGCTGGCGTCAATACACAAAATGGAATAAAATACCTAGAACGAAATGGAAACCTAATTATTGAAAACAAAAAAATTGTAGAAGAATTAGCTGAAACATACAGACAAGAGTCTACAAATGAAAATTACAACAATATTTTTGAAGATATTCTTCTTTAGCGGCGAATCGATTGAGGGTAAAATTGTACATGAACCACGCGCCTGCGCACACTGACAGTATGTAGTTCTGACAGTATGTAGTTCATTGCTAATCTTTCAAGATAGGTATGTATGTATCTGTAACCGTGCAAATAAGTCATTAAAAGAATATATTAGTGGTTTTAGGAAATGTATTATTTATTATAATTCTTGTGTTTTTGGATTTGTGTTTCCCTGTAGTAAAATAATAAAATATGTAGGCATAACATTTTTACAGTTTGTCGCCGTGTTGTGTAATTATATCCGAAACTTACGTGTCAATTCCAGTGGCTCGATGGCGTAGTTGGCAGAGCGGTGGGACAGAGAACGGAAGCACACGGAAGGTCGCGGGTTCTAATCCTGGACGATTCATACTTTTTTTTATTTTTCGTTATTTTAATAAAAAAATTTTGAAAGTGGTAGATAAGAAAGTTAGTTTAATTTTTAAATAAAATACAAATAACCTGTTAAGTATATTTACTTCGTTTAAATTACCTATATAATAGAAGAATATCTTCTTACGTGCGTACAAAGTACACACACATTCTTTTTTTTTACGTTATCGGGAAGAAGAAGAAGCAAATCCAATAGAAGTTGTAGCTAGTAACGATGATATAAATACTCCAATTAATAAAACAGAACTGTTAGAAACTGTCCAAATGTTAAAAAACACATCACCAGGCCCAGATGACATACCCGCAATATTCCTACAACAGTTACCTAACGAAGCTTTAGACTTCCTATTGAATCTTTTTAACATAATCTGGTGTAAACAAAAATTTCCCGACTTATGGAGACAAGCTATTGTCATCCCTATTCTAAAACCTAATAAGCCGGCAACAGCAGCAGACTCATATAGGCCAATATCACTTACATGTTCTACTTGCAAATTGCTAGAGAAAATAATAAATAATAGACTTATGTGGCATTTGGAACATCACAATTTACTCATACCGGAACAAGCTGCATTTCGTCCCTTAAGATCCACTACAGATAATGTTTTACATTTAGAAAGTCAAATTAATGAAGCCTTCTGTAACAAACAGAAATGCATAGCTGTTTACTTTGATATCCACAAAGCATTTGATTTGGCATGGCGATACAGAATATTAAAAAAGCTACAGACTTGGGGAATTCAAGGAAACATGTTGGCATTTTTGAATAACTTTCTACATCAACCCAAATTTTCAGTACGAAGTAATGGAGAACATTCTACTATTAAGTCTCAGGACAATGGAACACCACAAGGATCTGTAATTAGCCCTACACTTTTTTTAATTGCAATGAATGATCTTATAAAAAATCTCAAGAGACCTGCACAGGCTAGATTATATGCTGATGATATGATAATGTTCGTCAAAGGAAAAAATATTAATTCCATGGTCAAATTTTTACAAGAAGAACTAAACAAAATTGATAGTTGGTCTAATACGAGTGGATTCAATTTTTCAGCTGACAAGACACAATATATTATTTTTTCCAAAAAGCCTATTCACACTAACATACCTACCTTAAAATTCGGCACAAAGTTATTGAAACGATGTACAGAGATAAAATATTTAGGTTTAACATTCGACGAAACTTTAAGTTGGAAATCACATATTAAGCAATTGGCAATATCATGTCAAAATGGTATAAATCTTCTTAAATGTTTAGCCAACAAACAATGGGGTACTGACGGAGATACATTACTACTGTTGTATAGAAGCCTAATCCGATCAAAATTGGACTATGGATGTATTGCATATTCTTCAGCGTCAAAGTCAAATTTAAAAATCTTAGACATTATACACAACAATGCATTACGCATAATATCTGGAGCTTACAGAACAACTCCTGTTGCAAGCCTCGAGTGGGAACTTGGAGAGCCATCATTACATGAACGACGAAAATTACTTAGTTTATCTTACGTTTCAAAACAATCATCATTACAACCTGACAACCCTTTTCTTATTCAGTCATCGTTATCTAATATCAACATAAGGACACATTTACCATTTCAATTAAGGATCAAAAACATTTTTAACTCTATTGAAATTTTTAACTTTCCCTCAACACATTCAGCAAATGTAAACACGGCACCTCCCTGGTTAATACCTTTGCCTACTTCAAATTTACAACTATTATCATACCATAAATCCGAAACCAATCCACAAATATTTATAAGCAATTATAATAGAATACTTTCTTCTTTCCCTGAATATATCCAAGTTTACACAGATGCATCTAAAACAACTTCTGGTGTAGGATCGTCATTTGTTATGAGAGACACAATAAAAAGCTTCAAATTGCCCACAGAATCCACTGTGATAACTGGAGAAATGTATGCAATATACAGAGCTCTAAACCATATACAAACAGTCGAATCAGAAAAATTCCTTATTATTACTGACTCAATTAATTCCCTCCATATACTATCAAAAATGTACACCTGCAACCCGATTGCTAAATTAATTAAAAACAAGATTCAGCAGCTGAAGAACAAAACATTAGTCTTCGTGTGGGTACCGTCACATATAGGCATTAAAGGAAACGAACTAGCTGATAAAAATGCTCGAGAAATAGCAAATTCTCCAAATATCAGACCGATAATGAAACCACTAGCAGAAGATCTCAAACCGTATTTCAAACAAAAGCTTATACGTAATTGGACTAAATTTTGGGAAGAAAAATCTTCAAAGTTGAAAGAAATAAAACCAAATTTTGGACGATGGAATAACAACTCTCCTAGCCGTTTCTTTCAGGTAGTATAACCAGGCTTCGATTAGGACAGCAAACTTACACATGAATATCTAATGAAGAAGGAACCTCAACCAAAATGTACGAGTTGTGATGTGCCGTTAACAGTGAAACATGTATTAACAGAGTGTCCCAAATATAGTGCTGAAAGACTAACTTATAACATCCCATCAGTTATAACGGAGATTTTTAGTGTCTGTACCAGTGAAAATATTGTGAAATTTTTAAGAGACTGTAACATATTGTACCACATATAATAGGGTACTTGCACATTTTTGTTATTAGATAATAATGTTCAGTTTTGTTTAAAAATGAGATTTCCAAAATTTCACGTTCAACAACTCGTAATAACTTAGAAATACATATTTAAAGTCTTCTTCGGTATAAAATAGTTCAAACGGCCCGTGACGTCACATAGTTTTGCATTAGTTTTGATTATGGTTATATTTCGCTGTGTCTAGGTACACGCTAACGTGTACGCAAATAAATAAGTTATGTAGACGCGAATTAAACTTCATCAAGCCAGTGACGTCATTATTTAGCTTTGGTACATGCTATTTTGATATGTTTAGTGTTCGTTTGATAGAAAAATATTTGTTAAGAGAAGGGAAGCAGAACTATTCAGATGTTTCAAACTTAATTGTAATAAATCAATGTATATATATATAAAAGTATATATTTAGGTTAGCAAAATAATTATATGTATTTAGTTGACATGACATGTAGGTACAAAATATTGTTAAAATAAGTTTTATACGTAAGTGAATTATTATAATCAACTATTCTAAATGCAAAATAAGCCACGATTTAACTAAAAAAATTATTTTATTAACGTTTCGACGTCCAAATCGGATGTCATTGTCAAAATACAAAAATTAGTCAGATTAAATAAATTATTAGAAAAAAATTTTTACTAAGCAACAACATTTTTGTTTAATTTAATAATATTTTGTATTTTGACAACGACATCCGGTTTAGACGTCGAAACGTTAATAAAACCATTTTTTTAGTTAAATTGTAGCTTAGTTCCCATTTAGAATAGTTGATTACAAAAATTGCACAAGGATAATAGCTTCAGAACAAGTTAATTATTATTGTGAAAGCTTTAGGTCTTCCTTTTATTTTAATCTTGGACGGTAATACTATATCATTTATAACTAAAAAAATATATATTAATTTATAGTCTCTTATCTTTTTCGTACTGTTTTAAAATGTTCTTAAACGCATTAAAAGAACTTAATAATTGTCTACACTCCATAGTTAATTTAAACACAAACACTAAACAAATAAAAAATAAGAAATCACTAACACTCTAACTTTTTATTTGCGTACACGTTAGCGTATATCTAGACACAACCTTATATTTAGGTATATTCTTCTTCTCCTTCTTCAGTTTATTGGCCTCCACCTACTTGGGTATTTGGCCAGCTCATCGTCGTGGAATAAGTCAAAAATGTTTATATTCTAATGACATTTATCGTATGTCATTGTAATAATATATACCAGTTTGTTAAAATTGGAGTTTTATACTGTTTTTGAAGGAAAGGAACGAAGGTTTACTATTGAAAATAAAACCATTTTTGTAAAAGTACAAATTTCTATGAATAGTTCAAACGATCAAAAACACTTGTAACGTCACATAAATGTATTTTCTACTGACGTGTATAACGTCTAATTTAAAATTCTGTTTACTTTATTGGAAAAATGTAAACGTACAACCCAGTGACGTCACGACGCGTTTAGGGCCACCTGTTTTAATTTGAATTTTTAATCGTCTTTAGGAGCCAAACGAAAGACAAACGAAACTTTTTTATCTTTGATACATATTTTAAATTATGTTCTGTTGTGATTTATAACATTTTTTTCGAATTTAAAAATTTATGCAAGTTCCCTATTATGTTATTTTTAGTCATTATTGTATACACTAAAGCCATCCGCTAATAACCAATATGGTTGATGCGGCTTACTTTAAATAAAAAAAAAATTCATTTATATGAAAATAATGACAAATTGCCAATGTCAGTGTCACCACAAAGCTTACATATATTAAAGGTTCAAGAAAAAAGAAGCATAGGCAGACACGGAATATCGTGGCTGCGCAACCTGAGACAGTGGTACGGATGTACATCAAATGAACTTTTACAAAGCAGCCGTCTCTAAAGTCCGAATAGTTATGATGATTGCCGACCTCCGTCGCGGAGATGGAAATTGAAGAAGAGATTAATATATCACTAAAAGCAGCAACATTAGATCCTCGGATTAACAGGGGCCGACACAACCTACCTCTATATTTGGCTAGATGGCGCTACATAATTTCTTGCTCCCTTAACAAATATACTTACTGGAATCTATCTCAAAACTTCGTTTTTGGGGTTAGGCAACTGTTGCTTTGATAGCCTCATTTCAAACTTATATTGTTTTCTAGTGTGCACTCTCAAATGTGCTTTGAAATGACTTGCTTGGATAAACTGTTTAAAACAATTCTCACACTATTAAGGTTTTTCTCCAGTGTGCACTCTCAAATGAGTTTTTAAAACATCCTTTCGAGAAAACTGCTTAAAACAAATTTCGCACTTGTTAGGCGTTTCTCTAGAGTGCAGCCTCAAATGTCTTTTCAAATTACTTTCTTGGTTAAACTGTTTAAAACAAATTTCACACTTGTACGGTTTTTCTCCAGTGTGCACTCTCAAATGTCTTTTCAAAGTACCCGATTCACTAAACTGCTTAAAACAAATTTCACACTTGTAAGGCATTTCTCTAGTGTGAACTGTCGTATGGGAATCCAAAGAAATTTTATGTCTGAACTGCTTAAAACAATTTTCGCACTTGTAAGGCGTTTCTTCAGAGTGCAGTCTCAAATGTATTTTCAAATTACTTTTTTGGTTAAACTGCTTAAAACAAATTTCGCACTTGTAAGGCGTTTCCCCAGAATGCAGTCTCAAATGTTTTTTCAAATTACTTTTGTAGTTAAACTGTTTAAAACAAATTTCACACTTGTAAGGCGTTTCTCCAGTGTGAACTGTCGTATGGGCATCCAAAGAAATTTTTTGTCTGAACTGCTTAAAACAAATTTCGCACTTGTAAGGCGTTTCCCCAGAATGCACTCTCAAATGTGTTTTCAAATTACTTTTTTGGTTAAACTGTTTAAAACAAATTTCACACTTGTAAGGCGTTTCTCCAGTGTGAACTGTCGTATGGGCATCCAAAGAAATTTTTTGTCTGAACTGCTTAAAACAAATTTCGCACTTGTAAGGCGTTTCCCCAGAATGCAGTCTCAAATGTGTTTTCAAATTAATTTTTTGGTTAAACTGCTTAAAACAAATTTCGCAATTGTAAGGCATTTCCCCAGAATGCAGTTTCAAATGTGTTTTTAAATTACTTTTTTGGTTAAACTGCTTAAAACAAATGTCACACTTGTAAGGCATTTCTCCAGTGTGAACTGTCGTATGGGCATCCAAAGAAATTTTATGTCTGAACTGCTTAAAACAATTTTCGCACTTGTAAGGCGTTTCTTCAGAGTGCAGTCTCAAATGTGTTTTCAAATTACTTTTATGTTTAAACTGCTTAAAACAAATTTCGCACTTGTAAGGCGTTTCTCCAGAATGCACTCTCAAATGTGTTTTCAAATTAATTTTTTGGTTAAACTGCTTAAAACAAATTTCACACTTATAAAGCGTTTCTCCAGTGTGAACTGTCGTATGAGCATCCAAAGAAATTTTATGTCTGAACTGCTTAAAACAAATTTCACACTTGTAAGGCGTTTCTCCAGAGTGCAGTCTCAAATGTGCTTTGAAATTACTTGCTTGGTTAAACTGCTTAAAACAAATTTCGCACTTGTAAGGCGTTTCGCCAGAATGCAGTCTCAAATGTGTTTTCAAATGACTTTTATGTTTAAACTGCTTAAAACAAATTTCACAATTGTATGTGTCACATTCCAAACAATCTTTTTGAGACAATTGCTTCTTTTCTCCTGAGCTTGGACTTATTTGTTGTACTTCTTTGCATGAAATTTCAGGTAATGTATTCATGATTTCCATTCCATTCTCCTTAGAAAATCCTAAAATAAAAACAAAACTTGTTAATAAAAAAATATGAAAAAAAATCTAAGAAACGCTTTTTTTTAGTTACGAGTGACTAAAATTAAAAATATGTATTATAAAAAATCAACTAAAAAGCAAAAAATAAAAAAAATCAAACTCAAGGATTATTCGAAAAAAAAAAAACTGTTAGACAGATTAAACATACAAAAATCTCGCACATTCGTTAAAAAATTGAAAAAATCTAACACATTCGTTAAAGAAAAGCGTGGGGCGCGAAAAGTAAAAAAGTATCCTCAAACCGTTTATTCGATAAAGACGTGCACCACGCTTTTCTTTAACGAATGTGTTGGATTTTTTGAATTTTTTTACGAATGTGTGAGATTTTTGTATATTTAATATGTCTAACAGTTTTTTTCTTTTTGGTTGATTTTTTTATAATAGATATTTTTAATTTTAGTCACTCGTAACTAAAGAAAAGCGTTTCTTAAAAATCTTTTTTTCATATTTTTTAATTTTTTAGTCTCACACTTTTCAAACATTAAAATATATCATCATGTTTAAAGAAATGATGTATATGATAGACCATTTTTTGCATTTATTTCAACATTTGATACATACATTGTACATTTTCTGTAATTTCTTCATACATTTCTTAAATCAAAGTCATGATTTATACCTATTACAGTTTTCGCAGTCTTTTCATCTCTTCTAATGTGTCAAATATCAAACATTCATTATTCATATCCGATATTTAACAGTATATTTTTATTACCTCGTATATCACACGAACCAATTTGTTATCACATTTAAATATGTGCGGGATATTTCATTTGTTTAATTGTTGCAATTTATAAACAATATTTTGGCAATGGACATTAAATTAGCTGACTAAGTATAAACCTTTGTTCTCTTGTGTGACAAAATTCATGTTAGGCCAGGGTCAAGG
The DNA here is from genome assembly GCF_917563875.1 of Diabrotica virgifera virgifera. Classification (NCBI taxonomy): domain Eukaryota; kingdom Metazoa; phylum Arthropoda; class Insecta; order Coleoptera; family Chrysomelidae; genus Diabrotica; species Diabrotica virgifera. The sequence continues at coordinate 150,128,357 of NC_065451.1, read as the reverse complement.
TCCCTATACCATAGGTTGTATGGTAACTTTGACATTGACAAATGAAATATTGTCATCGTGACGTCACCCAGACGATCAATTTTACGAATTGTTTGTAAACATAATAGGATACGGGGTTTGGAGGCTATATTTTGTTATTAAATATCGTTATTGTTTTAATTTGTGTTTATATCTTGAGATATAATGTATATATAGATATCATTAAGTGTTTTTAGTATAATAACTTAAACCCAAAACTCCTTTGCAAGTGTTAAGATACATTTTAATGTGTTTGTATTAAGTACCTACTTACTTACTGGATTTTCTTTCTGCTGTATTGTATAGTAAAGGACATTCTTGTATAGAGACATTACAGTTCTGGAATGTCTCTTGCGGTTCTTCAGCTTAGACTTATTGAACAATATATCTAATTAAGTCTAAGTATAGATAATAGATCTATTATATGTAATTGTTTCATATAAAATTATAACCAATATTGCAGCCATCTGAAGATCGTTTGAATAAACAATTATAAACTAAATGAATATATAAAATGGGGAAAATTCCCTTTATTGCACTGAAATTGTATTTTTTTATAATTTACTGTTAATGTAAAACTTCGCACAGGTACCTATTGAATGGAAGCATAATGTTTTAATAGTTTTAGATATTATAATCCAGTACCTAACGTAATCAGATGCTCTTATGTTAAACTTAAGGGAAAAACTACTAATTTTGATACATAAATCTTTAGTTGAATCTCTTTTTCACCATGGTTTACATGTTAGGAGGAATTTATAATAATGTACTACATGCATTATCCCCAATTCAAAATTATTATATACCTACTCATTACTAATATATCTAGGATATTTGAATGATTTAGTCCCATATATACACAAGAAAGAATCTCCTTCTGCTTTAATTAAGTAGTAATGTTATATTCTACTGCATATATTTAATTGCAATTATATTCTATGATTTTTGTAACTCTACAGGTATCTACCACATTTTTTAAAGAATATATGAAATAAATAGTCATTAAAAATCCAAACGTATTTTTTTTTAAATATACACATTTTCAATACATTCCTACTTTCCGAGTTCATTTCAATGAGTGAAGTGAATGAATTTGAATGCAGCATTCTGGGTGACGTCACTCCCGCCATTAGATTCTCGACGCTGATTGGTGGAAAGTTACCATGCAACCTGTCTATTTATGAACCTTGGGCCAGGGTAACGAGCAAAAATATACCCTGTTCGTGACACTTCAGCAGCCAGGGTACTGAAGCGTTTTTTCGACAAGTAATACCTATAGGAACAAATTGTAACTATTTCCTGCGTAGGATCTGGCGGCCATTTTTATTTATAAACAATTAACTGTCAAAAAATGGCATTTATTCCTTCTTTTTTTCAAATCAATGGAAAACAGTAAAACTTATGATTTTTTTAGTACAAATATCTTTGAGATTATGGAAAAAGCTTTAAAATGACATATTACAAAGTTTGATATACTCATTTATTGTTAATATAATTGCGAAAAAAGGTCGGAATTGCAAAAAAAATATTTTCGCAATAACTGCTGTAAAAATTAGTGTACAGGTTTGAAATTTTTGTCAAATGAGGGTTCTTTGGTGCTTAATATGTGATAAAAATTTCAAAGCGATTCATTCAATTGTTTAAATTTTATTCGAATTGTTTATCTCAGAGAGCATTTTTGTTGCAGTAACATAAGTCAGAAAAACATGACGTTAGAACCATTCCACAGGTGTCAAATGGAAGAGCATGAGCTATATTTTCAACTTGGTTTAAAGAAAGCGAATAAAAAATGCATTTATTAGTAATAAATAATTATGCAAAAGTATCGTAAATCTTTCCTTATAAACTTTTTGAATAACTTTTTCCAAAAAAATTAACTTTTTTCCCTGTTTTAAGTGCACAACTACCAAGTAATGTTATTTAGATCATAATTGATAAAAAATTGTAATAAATATATATAATTTCTTATATAACAAAATAAAAAGTTTACAAGGAAAGATTTACGATATTTTTGCATAATTATTTATTACTAATAAATGCATTTTTTATTCAATTTTTTTAAAACAAGTTGAAAATATGCTCTTTCATTTGACACCTGTGGAATGGTTCTAACGTCATTTTTTTCTGACTTATGTTATTGCATAAAAATGCTGTCTGGGATAAACAATTTCAATAAAATTTAAACAATTGAATGAATCGCTTTGAAATTTTTATCACATATTAAGCACCAAAGAACCCCTATATGACAAAAATTTCAAAGCTGTACACTAATTTTTACAATAGATATTGCGAAATTATTTTTTTTTTGCAATTCCGACCTTTTTTCGCAATTATATTAACAATAAATGAGTATATCAAACTTTGTAATACGTCATTTTAAAGCTTTTTCCATAATCTCAAAGATATTTGTACTACAAAAACCAGAAGTTTCACTGTTTTCCATTGATTAGAAAAAAAAAGGGGAAAATGCCATTTTTTGACACTTAATTGTTTATAAATAAAAATGGCCGCCAGATCCTACGCAGGAAATAGTTACAATTTGCTCTTATAGGTATTACCTGTCGAAAAAACGCTTCAGTACCCTGGCTGCTCGAGTGTCATGGAAAAAACCTTATTACCCTGGACTATGTTGCCAACAAGAGATCATACATTTTAGAATCATTCTCAAGAATCACTTCAACCAGGCCACAGGTGCCTTTAACTTCATTCACTAAATTCAATATGTATCATGAAATAGAGTCTTCAACTAAATCGCGTACAAGTC